>NW_024868480.1:29492-137094 GCF_013358625.1 Macadamia integrifolia
GGGATTGAAGGCCTACCTTGGTGCCGGCTACCGCCTTATTGTCGGAATTGCTGCCAGAGGTAAGTACAACCTCCCATGCCACTCTCTCTCTTCATTTTGACCTAGACAAAGCTAGGTATGGATGTAATCTTGGTTTACACACCATGTTAGGGTTGTAGGATGGGTGTTCTACCCTCCCGGTGTTGTTGTCGAGCTCGAACCAAGCCCGGTGAGCTCCAGCAACATGTAATGCCAAAAGATCAACTAGGGTTTTGATCATTCGATCGATGTATCTCCCAAACAGCTTGGTGGAATTGGGATTTTCTTGGCTTAGAATGATCCTAGAAACATCCCCTACAAACTCCACGAAATAAATCCCGCCGATCGGGCCCAGGCCAGAAAGCCCTAATTCGAGTTGGACCTTTCTGTGTCCACTGGAAATATGGCACAGGAAGCACTGTAGTTGTTTTCGGTGGGTTGTTTCCAATGGATAAATGAGCCTAATGTGCTCTCTGTCACCTCCACCAGAAACAGGACTGATATTTCTGGTGGAAATGCCCTGTTTTCAGTGGGTGTTTCCAGTGACAGTACTGTCACCTAAGAACTATGTTTATACCCTTTTGGGGTGACTTGTGTGGGTCCCTCCCGATGTTTTTGACGTGTACTGATGTATGACTCCCTTGTGTCTAGGACAGTGACGTGCACGTGCCGAAAGCCAGAATTGAATTGGTCGATCAGTGGCGGTACTTGAACCCAAATACAACCGATCATAAAACAGGTGAGGGATGGACTGTGTTTATTTTTTTAAAATATTTATTATTTATTAAATTTCTCACACGCTTAGAATTATATGTTTAATTGAAATTTTTATTTTACGATCATGATATAAATTGTATGGAAATGTATGATGGGATCCGGTGTGGCCGAGGTGGTACCAGTACCATGATCGCCGTGTGTTTGGATGTGTGTGTGTGTGAGATGGAATCCGATGTGGCTGAGGTGGTACCAGTGCCGTGATTTCCGTATGTATGTTGCATTCATGCATTGATTATGTGCATTAGAGTTAGTTGTAGTCGCGGGTTACACTTTGTGGCCAAGGTCTCCCTGGTATCATGTACCCCGGAACTACATTTGGAAATGGATACGCTTCGTGGCCGAGGTCTTACCGGTGTTGCGTAGTCCATACTCAACTGTGATATGTATACTAGATTTGGTAAACGGTCTCAGGTTACACTTTATGGCCAAGGTCTCTCTGGTATCGTGTACCTGGGATTGTACTTGGAGATGGATTACATTTTGTGGCCTAGGTCTCTCCGGTATCGTGTAATCCATACTAACTGTATCATTATGAAGGCATGTAGTATATATCACTCTCTATGCTATGCAACCTTGCCAACAGGGGTTGAGGTGTTAGATAACCCATTATGGTATATTTGATGAGACTTTCCAAAGTGCCACTCCCACGTTACGATGTGATTGTTGTCAGAGGCAGGAATCTGTCTGGCGTGGCCGATGTGTTATCGGTGCCGTGACTGCCAGGAAGGGGATATCAGGGGTTTTCTGGGTGACCCATGGACCCATACGGGGACCGACAGGCTTCTAATCATGTCTAGGGTTTGTATCGATGTGTAGTCGATGTTGTTTTCGAGACGAGGGATACAGCCTAATGTGTCGTAGTAGCATTTACCAGACTTAGTTTGTATTGTTAGGTGGATAATAAATAAATGAATTGCATCACGAGCATCATGGACTATGTGTTTAATTTCTATAATCATGCATCATAAATTATTACTGCTATTATCTTGCTTGGATGTGCTAGCCCACCCCTCACTAAGCGAGTTGGAATGCTCACCCCACGTATACACCCCTTTTTAGATGATGATGTAGGTACCATGGTGCCCATGGCAGGTGATCCAGTATCTTCTAGGTCGGAGTACAGTGTGAGTGACTGGTGGATTCCAGAAGCAGAGGAGCACGACCAAGATTGTGCTTGCGACCACTATGCTTACGCCGCACCGTGAGATCGTATATCATATTTTGATATTTTTGGATATAACTGTGGATTGTATATATTCTTGAGGTTATAAGTTTATGTCATGGATGGATGTAGCAGAATAACTTGGTTATTGCCATTATATTACCATTAGATGTTTCCCCATTTTACTTATAATTCCGCTTCTATACTCTGATTCCGCTATTTATACTGGTTTGTGATGTGAGATTGTGAAAATGTTAAGGTATTTCTATCAGAGATCCTGGTAGGTTGTAAGATAGGTACGTGTCTTACTCACACCGTCGGTATTCCTAATCGTAAGTTGGGTCTGCCGGGAGTTGGGTGTGACAGGTGATGTGTGTGGATTTTGGAATGTTTGTAACATGATGTCATTAGGTTCAGCTTGGATAATGAAAGACCAGCAGATGAAAACTGATCGGCTAACTTTTTTTGTTTGGTATCATTCCAATGAAAATCAAAAGTCACAATTTTAGGTAGAAGTCTTAGTTCCTATTAGGTTTAGGAATGAAGCTTTAAGGTATATGGATTTAGGGTTTAGGCTAATACCACTGACAATAATGAAGAAAGAGAGAGAGAGAGAGAGAGAGAGAGAGAGAAATCTAATCCAAACAGGAGAAAAGGTATCAAAGTTTGATTATTGGACAAAAAAATTTTCATCAGTGGCTAAATGATGGACCTGTCCAAATGTGACCCCAATCACTCCCCACCTCTCTCCAGTCTCCCCCCCCCCCATATTCCATAGTCATGATAGGCCATTGTGAATGGAAACTTGACCTTAGGATAACTCGGTCCTTGATTATTTGTTTCTTAGCTGGTACATACCTGGAGGAGTTCTCTAATTAAAATCAAGAGGTCCCCATGCAAGGGCTTGACATCATCCCATTCGGACCATACTTCACTTAAAGCCCACAAATCTGGTTATGCAATAATATACTGATCACACTACAATCTGAGTGAGATCTAAGTCCAATTGTCAGAGTTGGCTGAGAATGGTAAGGATAATAATGACTTAGAAAATGTGTATTTATTACTTGAAACCTTCTCTTAATTACCCCTTGTCTTACTCCCAGAAAGTAAGTGTTAATTTGGGGCCATAGTGGTTCCGTGCCTAGCACACTGAGTGCCCGTTTCATGTACAAAAAAATATGAGCTGTGATAGCCCCAATCCACATACAAGAATAGTGGCATGACGAGGCAAATATGATTCTTCCTTTGTTGAAATAGTGGCATGGCGAGGCAAAGGGGGGAAGCAACTACGAAGCCCCTTATAGCTTAGATGGGACTTGACAAGCCACTTCGCATATAGAATAGAATGCAAGGAAGGATGGTCGTAGATCAGCTTACTCTTCGTCTAGCGGTGGTAGGGAAGGAGGGTGCTCTATGATCAGCTCAACCTAGAAGCATTAGCTAGTAGAAGCTAGCATCTGAAGGTTTGAGGATCGACTCCAGTCACATGTGGGTGTGTGTGTGTGTCTCTTAGGAGTAGGTTGACTATTGGCCTTTCAATACCCAGTAGGGGGTGTAATAGGATAAACTACCAAAGAACAAAATCAATTTGAGGCTAGAATTGGAAATTGTCCCACTAAAACCTGATATCAGATTTTCCCATTAATGAAGGAGCAGTTCTTGAACAGGATTCCCAATGGTACCAACACCAAAAAAAGCGGTTAGCTATCGAAAGGAACCGGAACCACTGGTACATTTCAAAGGGGGTATACTGCATGTTCTTGTATTCTAGTTTTATGGTTATAGTTTTGTTACTGTAAATTTGTTTGTTAATAACACTAAAACTATATCAGGGCTTACACGTGATCTTAGCAAGTATGAAAAAGTAAAACTATGAAATTCATCATCATTTTGTATACTAATTTGCTTTCTAGAGTAAGTTCCATCTTAAATCTCATGACAATAAAAAGAAGTACAACATTAATAATGCTATCATCTCGTTAGGAACTACTGAAGTTGTTCTCTCCTTTCTATAGTGCTCAGAACCGTTTAGGAATTGTTACCATTTTGTCCCGTTATTAATCGGGATAGGTAGCTGGATTGAAAGCTTCTTGACGGAAAACCTACCCCAAGTAAGAAATCAACAAATGCCAAATAATGGTACAAGAAGCTTCATTTTCTTGCTTCTGGTTTATTATTAGTGTTCAAAATAAATTGAATACATGAATTTTTATGAAATTTTACCAGCCTGAGTGACATAGCAGCCATTGAGTGATTGGATTAACATATAGATTAGGAAACCCAAAAGTAAAGCTGTTGCTTCAATATTGGCCCCATAGAGAAGGCTACATATGTAAGGAGTGAGGGATACTAATGCAATATGAAAATCCAGATTATAAATTTCAGATGTAAGCAGGCCCAATGATCAGATCACAGATTTGAGATAAAGGAAGCAACTGTGTTGGTAAGGAAAAAATTAAGATTGATGGATTTTTTTTTTTGGGGGGGTGGGGGGGGCGGGTTGGGATGGGGAGGGGGGGGGGAGGGTGTGGGAAGAGATGAGATTGATCTTCTTGGGAGCAAGAAGAGAAAAGAAGGGAACAAATCAAGTATGACATACCAATCCCATATGCACTGCTCGACAACACCAAAACTCTTAAAAAAAGTTCATTCTTTACTCAAATCATCTCTAACTTATGAGGATGTCTTACATATATAAAAACCTTCTAAAATTCCTAAATTGATCCATAAAAGAGCTCCTAATCACACTAATACAGTCAATAAATTTATAAACTCAAGATAGAATTCTATCTAAATATTTATCTGAATCTAACCCAAATACTTAACAACTAATCCAGTGTACTAACTTTATTCCTGTTTTATAGACTTATCAATTAGGCACATTACAATGAAACCCAAAAAAATAAAAGGTACAACCTATAATATAACTATTCAAAGGTCAATTTTAGCCCACTAGACTGCCGCAAGCACCTTTTGGGCCTCCCAAGCTTGTGCATAGGCTTCTAAAAGAGATTGAAGTCTAATACAACTGCATCAATTCCCCCTCGGTGTTATATATATAAATATATATATATATTTTTTTTTTTTGAGTTCTGTATAATTGGATTAGAGTCTAATGCAACTGCATCAGTTAATTATTTGATGATATAAAGACTGGGAAAAAAAATGTGATTTGATTGGTAAAGTCTTAAAAAAGGAGTGGAGTCCATCATTAAAATAGTATGGTCTTTTTTAATTATTAGTATTTAGTAGAGCTTATATTTGACAAATCTTAGTTAGTAAGAGTTCTATTTCTATTAGGCTACCATTCTCTTATTTCATTGTATTAATATATAGCTATAACCCTGTATGCATGAACAGTTATTTGAGAAATAAAATCTTTTACTTTTGTGAAGTGTTTGTGTGCCCCTATCTATACTTTTCCTATTGATTCTCTTTCTTCTTCTCTGTCCAGTTTCTTCTTTTCACTTCATCAA
This sequence comes from Macadamia integrifolia, assembly GCF_013358625.1. NCBI lineage: Eukaryota > Viridiplantae > Streptophyta > Magnoliopsida > Proteales > Proteaceae > Macadamia > Macadamia integrifolia. The sequence continues at coordinate 34,929 of NW_024868480.1, forward strand.
TCTTCTCAATTAGTGCAAGCTGCAGCAGGCTATCTTGCTGCAGCTATCTTCAATACATAACAGGTCATATTTTACTGTTCTTCCTTCTTATTTCTCTATTCTGTTCTTCTTCATAGACTCTATTTTCTTGTTGCTTCTTCGATTACTTGTCATCTCTGGAACTCTATTTCTTTTCTCCAATTTTCACTTTATGCTGTTTTAAGCTGATATTCTCTACAATCTGTTCTTACATTTCAGTTTAAACTCTCAATTCCCATCACTATCCTAATCCCACACTTGAACCTGTTGGAATGAATTGCAGATCAGGGAAATCTACTGTGTCACAGCCAAGGTTTGAAATTTCACTGAAATAACCGAGATATTTCGGTTTTGCAATAAACCAAAACGAAATGACCTGAAATTTATATGCAAAATTTATTGACATTCCCCAAAATTTCACCAAAATATTTCGGTTTCAGCAGAGGGAAAAATGAATGTGAAATCCGAAATTTCGAACCTTGTCACAGCCATAGGTTTATTGATTAATAAGGTCTACTCAACCTCAACTCTAGGCAAATTACTATTCTACTTTCAGCTTTAATTGTTAATTATGTTTCCATATTATTACCCTCTTCAGTCCAGTCTTCCCCCTATTGTATACTGACTATAATCTGGGCCCTATTTCAGAAGCTGCACCTCGATTGTCAACTAGAATTGGGGTTATTATGACTGCATCACTTGATTTTTAAACAAAATATCACACATGTGGCATCCGTCTTCCCCAAACCCATGCATGTGTTGACATTTCCTCAAGATCTCCTATTGCATTTCAAATTTAAAATGCTCCCATTATTCACTTAGGATATGAGTAAAAAGTACCTAATTGGAGTTGCTGGAGTATAGGGTGGATTCTTAGTAACATATTCCACATACAAGTTGTAGATGTACTTCAGCGATTCCCGTAGATCACCAGTCTTGGGGTGAGTAACCACTATTATCTGCAATGTGGAGACAGATCAAGCAACAAATGAAATTGATTGTTTGTGTTTCGCTTGTTTCAGTTTTAATAAAAACCAAGTAAACGAGCCAATAAAACATGCTTTAACATTAAGCAAACAGAGTGTCTAAGGATTCCCAGTCTTGAAAAATTAACAACTGCAAAGTTCATTTCAGAAATCACAGCCAGGCCCGAGAAATTTTAACTCTATTGCAATACAGAAAACAAATTTGTTTAGGGACGTACGTGGTTCTCTTCTTCCAGCTTGGTTGTCCTACGATAAAAGGGCAAAAGCCAGAAGCACCGTCCCAAAACCCTTAATAAGATCATACATTGATTCTTACAAAGAATGTCTTCTCCAAAACAGAGTCTTGTTCTTACAACTCCTTGCTTAGCCTACACATCAGCAACTTCATTGGCAGTCCTTGGTTTCTAACAGAAGGAAACATTCAAATAGGCAGTAGGCCTAAAGAGCATCCACTGAATCTCTCATCCATTCGATAACATTAGTTGCATCACTTCCTACCATGGCATGACTCCAATTCTTAGATGTGAGAAGTAGCAAACCTTCCTTCAGGTCGACTATCTCTCCACTGGGGTTCCTAGGAGGTCATCACATCTAATCCAGAGGCCCAGCACATCTACGGGAGTTGCTATTAGTGTCTTGCAGCATCCTAAAGAGAGTAATCATTTGGCCGATGAGCTGGCAATAGTAGGCTGGTAAGGGATGAGAGATCTACTGACCCCTTTCCATTGTTCAGCTGTCATTCCGCCATCTGTCTTTTGAAGACTTTCCAAGTTTTATCTGTTGGTTCATGGTCTCCATTGTTGTTCATTTTTCTGGTTTTCCCATTATGCACTAAATATACCATTGGTCCTATAGTGCAAAGTCATTACTCTTTTTAACGAATTTTCAGGACCTCCAGTGAAAAATCTATAAAAAGGAGCGGGGGAATGCAGTTTCTGTCACCTTAAAACCACTTTCAACTTAGGGTGGAGTGGAAAAGCTATATCCAGGTCCATGTTTTCGTGTGCAACATGGAGGGTCCATCAACTCTTTGAGTTTGATTACTTGTTTTAATGCCAATAAGATCATAACTATATGGAACAAATACAGAGCTTCCGCTAGGAATAGGCTATGGGAGGGCTATGATGAGGTGGCACTCCGACAGAGCTTCCGCTAGGAATAGGCTATGGGAGGGCTAGGCTGAGGTGGCACTCTGGCAGAGCTTTCGCTAGGGATAAGCTATAGGAGAGCTAGGCTAAGGTGGCACTCCGACAGAGCTTTCGGTAGGGATAGGCTATGGGAGGGCTAGGCTGAGGTGGCACTTCGACAGAGCTTCCGGTAGGACTAGGCTTGGTGAAATTCGAATGATTGAGGAACTTCGAAGGCCTAAAGAACACTTTGAATCTATGAAGATCGCTTCGAAGACTTGAAGAACCTTAAAAGGGGGGGAAAATGAAGGCAAAGTTTCTCCTACACAAAATGCTCACTCAAAAAATTTTAGGTGATTGAAGAACTTCGAAGGCCCAAAGAACACTTTGAATCTTATAAAGATCTCTTCGAAGACTTGAAGAATCTCAAGGGGAGAGAGGGCAGAGCTTCTCTACAAGGGGTGCTCACTAGGAAGCTTGAGTGTGTAAAACCAAAGGGAGGGGGTTTTTATAGATTTTTTAAGCCAATGGGGGGAAGTGGAGATTTCCTTGGCCAATGGGGTAAAAAAGTGGATTTTCTTGGCCAATGGGATCAAAAAGTAAATTTTTGGGGCAATGGGGTGAAAGGTGAATTTCTTTTGCCAATGAGGTGAAAAGATATTTTTTTGGACCAATGAGGTGAAAAGATGCTTTTTGGGTCAATGGGAGGTAGCGATGTAGGGTATGCTAGCAGGGTAGTGCAGAGTACACAAGCGGGGTGAAGAGGGAATCTCCTCACAAATTTGGTCATCAGAGTGAGGATTTCAATTGCCGACGGGGATGCCGTGCTATGGGCAGGGGCACTAGGCAACAAGCAGGGGGTGCCAGACTACGGCCGGGGGTGCCGGATTGCAGACGGGGGCTTCAGACTTTGGGCGGGGGTGCTAGGCATCAGGCGGGGACGTCAAGCTACTGGCAGGGGTACCAAGTAGTAGGTGAGGGAGCTGGCTACGAGTGGGGGTGCCGGCAGCAGGCGGGGACGCCGAGCTATAGGCAAGGGTGCTAAGCCATGGGAGGGGTCGCGTAGCTCTAGGTGGGGGCGTGCAAGGCTGTGGGGCGGTTGCTCGCATGGGTGGGGTTTGGATTCTCATGGAAAGGTGTGGGTGTTTGCATGGGCGGGGTTTGGAAGCTCATGGCAAGGTGTGGGTGCTTACATGGGTGGGGTTTAGATGCTCAAGGTGTAACTTTTGTGAATGATTATGGGAGATCTAATGGTTCAATTTCGACACACCATATATCATTTGAATCATGATTCCGAGTACTATCCATCCGTACGGTCGCTTTGGATCGGATTCCTTCATATATGAGAAGTCATAATTGGACCCTTTTTTTCTCTCACATGGGATTTCTAGGATTTTTGGGTGGGTATGGAATGTTTCTGGGTTGGATTAGCTTAGTCAATTTTCATCTCTGTCGATCAAAAATGAGAGGTCACTTCCATGATCCGTAAGTCATATAGTCAGGGGATGGTGACAAAATTGGTAGTTTACAAAATGCCCTCTTTGGTCAAGGCCTATGCCAACAACCGAAGGGCAAAGAAAAGAACAACCACATTTTGTCACCCAGAGCATATACTGCCATCATCTTGCTCATTAATAACAGAGTTGAAAATACAACAAATAATATCTTTAACTACTCATAGTTTAGGATCTTATCTGGGCTGTCGATTATAGGAAAGAAATTCGCTACTCTTTCAATCCTGCAAAAGACGTTAGCACTTGATTCTTGACTTTTCCTAGGCTAGGCTTTCATGTGATAGTCTAGGGATATCTGGTCTCTAAGCTGGGTCTTTTGAATCAATCTGGGCTATCTGGTCTCCAGGTTGGGCCTTTTGAACCAATCTGGGCTATCTAGTCCTTTGTTAGTTAAAACGGGAACGGGAAAAAAACGTTGTTCGGTACGTTTTAAATGGATCAAAATGTAAATGGGACGGTCAAAAATACATTCAAATACGGTAAAAATGGGAAAAAATAAAAAATGGATGATACGTGTTTTAAACGTTTAAATTTAAACAATACAGAGCCAAAAAAAAGGGCAATATACATGCATAAATTGGGCTTAGATTAGGATGAAAGGTGGGTTTTCCGGTTTTCCCTTCTTTTTCTTTTTTTTGTTTAATTGTCATGTCTGTTTTTTTAGCTTAAAAAAATGGATTTGCATTTTGAACGCATTTAGAACTTCAAGAGTTGTCGTTCCCCTTTTCTACCGGTTTACTCTGGGCAGTTCAGAATTCGGCGTTTTAAGCGGCCAAAAAATGGTATGGCATTTAAAATGCATTTTAAACATGTATTAACTAACAAAGATCTGGTCTACAGGTTGGGCCTTTCGAACCAGTCTAAGCTATCTAGTCTCCAGGCTAGGTCTTTTAAACTAATCAGGGCTATCTGGTCTCCAAGCTGGGTTTTTCGACCCGGTCTGGGCTATCTTGGACTGTCGATTATAGGAAAGAAATATGTTGCTCTTTCAATCCTGTAAAAGACATTAGTACTTGATTCTTGATTTTGTGATTGTTTACCTTTGATTCTTTGATTCTTCTTTGGATTTTAGCCTTTTGATTCTTTGATTCTTCCTTGGATTTTTGATCTTTTGATTCTTTGATTTTTGAATTTTTAATTTGGACCTTTGAATTGGTATCTTGATTTTCTTTTGCTTTTCACATGAATTTGATTTGAATGTGCTTTGAATTTTACCTTTCATATGAATTTGATTTGAATGTGACTTGAATTTTACCTTTCACATGAATTTGATTTGAATGTGCTTTAAATTTTTCCTTTCATATGAATTTGATTTGCATTTGATTTGACTTTTACCTTTCACATGAATTTGATTTGCGTTTGATTTGACTTTTACCTTTCACATGAATTTGATTTGTATTTTATATCTTGTAGTAAGAATCTTTGAGTTATACCTTGGAATTGGAATCTTAAAGATTTTTTTTTTAAATCCAAAGTTTGAACAATAAAATTCCCCCCCACTCACTTCTCATTACGATTCTTCCAGGTTCAGCGTGAGTTGTAGGTGGGTGAGCTCAGGTTTTTCGATTTCTTTGAAGATTTGAAGTTCTTTCCATTTTGGTTGAGTTTTCTTCAAAATGCTTCAAAGATCTTTGAGTTTTCCTTGAAGCTCTTCGAAGATCTTCATCTTCTCTTTGAAGATCTTCAAAGTTCTTGAGGAGGGAGCCAATTGGAGAATTTAAAATATTTTTGGGTTTTTTTGCAAATTTTGGAATTTCTTGTAATTTTAAAAAATATGGCCAAGAGAAAGAAGAGAAGGACTCCCGGAGGGCGCCGACTAGATGGCGCAGAGAGTCGTGGTACCTCAGCTCAAGGAGATGAGGGTCCCAGGGATTAGTATATTAGACGGAAGCTCCAGAAGACCTGGGGTCACATATGTAACTCAATATGGGGCGCTTGGGGAAGTCTTTATTTTTTAAAAATCATGCATTTTTTCCTCTTTTTTATTTATTTATTTTTTTTTTTGTTTATTTTTTATATTTTATTTTTAATGCCCCGTGGGGAAGAACCACCCGCATTGGCCAGATACAACCATCCAAATTCATCCCAGGAATGGTATCAGGTACTTCCCTATAGAGTTAAGAAGATCGTGGATGCATCTTACCTAAGTAGACTGGCCTCGTTAGAGACCAAAAAGTTTAGTCCGGGATTAGTAGGAGGTCTGATTGAACGATGGTGGCCAAGTACCCATTCCTACATCTCCTTACTGGCGAGATCACCATCATGCCTTTATACTTCGATGCCTTGACAGGCATACCATTTGGGGGGAGGCCCCTAATCCTTCCTGAGATCCTAAAGGTAGAGGACTTCACGAACTTGACTGGTGTTGCCATTCTGGCTTACTAGAAATCTGTTTGTCTGAGCGATATTAGTGCTCGCTGGTGGAGGCCCTATCTGAGGGTGAATCTTGACACAATGACATAGTTGGCCCATTCTTTCCTTTTGTATGTTGTGGGTCAGTGTCTTTTTGGCAACCTCTGAGGCGGGATAGACATCTGCATGGCTCCCCTTTTCTGGAATCTTTGGGAGATAGACACTTTGGATTGGCACGTGGCAGCATATGCATACCTACTGTAGTCTCTTAACCTCCTAGCATATGGAGATCGTGGCCTCAATGGATCGGGCCACATTATCCAGGTAATTTCCCATCCATACACACTTTTCTTTTCATTTGGTTGCACTTTCGTACCTTGATTTTTCAACTCAGCCTTGGTGCTATGAGCATCTGGGGATCATGGTCCCCATACTGAAGGTGCCACGAGCATCAGTCTTCCCTGTGGCCATGATATGGGGAGATGGTCAGATACTCAAGGGTGTCCACTATCCTCCAGGGACCACACTCGTAATCTCTTGAAAGAGCTTACAGAGGTAAGTCATATTTGGCGTTGAGTTTCCCTTTGTCTTATGCTATACATACTTCTTTTGAACTTGTAGGTTACATGGAGACCATATCGGCATTTTGGGTTCCCCATCGTCAGGGAGATTGCTCAGGCCAAATACTTGACCAAGAACAAGGTTCTGTTCAGGGTCTTTGGGGCCATGCTTGGTATTTGGGGGAGCAAGTCACTCTCCAGTGGTCTAATATTGATCTACGCTTTCCTCCTTGTATTCCTCCACCTACCATGCATCATCCAAAGCTTATCCCTGAGGACCAAGTTGAGGGGTTGGCCGAAGGAGTATGGGATGCCTCCTTCCTAGACCTAAATGGGAATTATGAGACCTTTCTTGAGGAGGAGACAGTTTGCATCCCCTTTGGTCCTACCGGCTCAATGGTACGTTCCCCTTCTTGAGTATCCTTTTCATATTTCAAGTCCTTCCTTTTTTTATTAATGTTCTTTTAGTGGAGGACATGTTGTGTGGCCCCTTCTTTTGTTCAGCCGCAATCGGGTGCTACTGGCTCTTCCGTTGTCGGGCCTTCTACTAATGCAGTTGGATCTCATAATATGGCCACTGTCCCTTTTTATGGCCTCTCGGGTTGGTCTTATCTTGATGCAGCCAACCCCGGTATCCCGCAGCTCCTTGAACATAGATTGGATAGAGTTTCTTCCCTCAGACTGTCCATCCCCTATGACTGTGTGAGTGTCCAAACACTTCTCATCTTATTGTCCTTTAACTTCTTTTGGCTGACATGGTCTTCATCAGGTGTCTCCAGAGGCCTACACTGACATTAGGCGAATGCACCAAGGTCCATGTGAGGTAGGGCTCCGCAAGGTATTCTTTAACCTTGTCCTTTTTTCTTTATCTACTCTTATTTTGACCATTCCTTATATTTCCCAGAATGAGGAGGATGCTTCTTTGAGGAGACAAGTCAGCTCTCAGCAACTAGAGCTTGCCCGACGGGACACTTAGATTCTAGATCTTACCCGAAGGATGGAAAACTTGGGATTGGCACTCGATGTTCCTTGAGGATGACCCTGAGTATGGCTCGGATGAGAATGTTGATTCTTAAGGACTTGTTCTTGTTGTTCCTGTAAACACAAGTATGTGTATATATTTTTTCTTTTTCTTTTTCCCTCCCCATGTTTATTCTTCATTTTCTTTTTTACGTTTTGTATTGTAGGCTTGGCATTTTATGAATGGAAATCTATCTTTAGCATAAATAAAATCTCCTTTATTTTATGAATTTGAATTTTTAGGCACGATTAACTCCATAACTCAAGTCTTCATTAGAATAATCGGAATAATGCGAAAATCCAAATATCACCTCACTTTACTACCAAGTGAATTACATAGAATGGAAATAACATTCCTACCATAGACAGGATAGGTAGGTAACAATGTGGGAAGATAGTTCTTGGGGTGGGTAGAAGTTCACCAATTCCTCTGGATCCTCTTCTTCTGGTCCATACTATCGACTGATGTAAGTAGGTAATTAAAAAGACATATGAGTCAATTCCATCAACCTGACGTAGTTGCATCCAGGGGTCTTTATTAGAAAATCCTCTTGTGGCCACCATGGGCATCTCCATGCAATACCTATCAGGAAGATGGTCTTGACCTCCAATTTTCTTTCTCGAGAGATGTTGATTGTGATGATATTTGGGCAAAGTTTCAGCTAGGAATGGTTACTTTCAGATTTGGATTTGGACAGAGCTTCAACTAGGGGAGGCTATTTTTGGATTTGGATTCAAATAGGGCTTCAGCTAGGGAAGGCTATTTTTGGGCTTTGGATGAGGTGGCACTCTAACAGAGCTTTCGTTGGGGATAGGCTATGGGAGGGCTAGGTTGAGGTGACACTTCAATAGAGCTTCCACTCGAAATGGCTATTTCTGGAAAAGATTCCAAGGGCACTCAGACAGAGCTTCGGCTAGGGAAGGCTATTTCCAAATTTGGATTTAGATAGGGCTTTAGCTAGGGAAGGATATTTCTGGGCTTCAGATGAGGTGGCACTTCGACAGAGCTTCCGCTTGGGATAGGCTATGGGAGGGCTAGGATGAGATGGCACTTTGGCAGAGCTTCCACTGAAAATGGCTATTTCTGGAAAATATTCCAAGGGCACTGGATAAAGCTTCCACTAGGAACTGCTATTTTTGAAAAAGAAATGGATTGGCCTAAAAATGGATTGAAGATCTCCAAAGCCCCGATGAACACTTTGAAGATCTGAGCAGAACTTCAAATCTTGATAAAGGTCTCTTCATAGACCTGAAGAACCTCAAAGGGGGAAGGATTTCTATTTCTAGTAAAGACCAAGAACACTCAAAGGGGGGAGGCTAAAAACATGCTATTTTTGGCAAAAATGGATTGAACTATAAATCTAGATTGAAGATCTTCAAAGTCCCGAATAACACTTCGAAGATCTGAACAAAATTTTGGATCTTGACGAAGATCGCTCCGAAGACCCAAAGAAACTCAAAGGGGGAGGGGAGGAGGAGAGAGGGCAAAGCTTCACTTCCTAAGGGTGGGGTTTTGATCTTGGTCTCTGTCTGTCTGTGTATAAAATTTAAAGGAGGGGGAATTTATAGGATTTTTTAGCCAACAAGGAGGAGAGAGAATGGGTAAAAAGGGGTTTTTGGTAAAATGGGAGGAAAGAGAAAATCTTAGAAAAGTGGTTTTTTGCCAAATGGGAACAGAGAAATTTTAAAAAAAGGGGTTTTTCGTAAAATGGGAGGAGAGAGAAATTTTTAGAAAAGGAGTTCTTGGTAAAATGGGAGGACAGAGAAATTTCTTCACCCTTCCAGCCAGTGGAATACCAATCCTAACCATTGGCGGTGGCACACAAGGTTGGGTCGAAGTGCACGGGCCATGGCCGGCACAGCTGCAAGGGTGTGCGAACAATATGCACAAGGTGTGTGGGCAACGTGCACAGGGTGTGCGGGTAATGTGCACAGGGTGTGCAGGCAATGTGGTGGGCATAAGGTAGGCACAAGGGTGTGTGGGCAGTAGCGTGGGTGTGCGGCACATGGCACGCAGGGCAGCATGTGCATAGGAGGGAATGGCTGGCAGGGGCACGGGTATGGCTGGCAGGAGAGTATGCATGGCTGGCGGGGGCATGGGCATCGCTGGTAGGGGCACGGGCATGGCTGGCAAGGACAAGGGTATGGCTGGTAGGGGCACATGCATACAGGCTGGCTAGGGAGCGGGCATGGCTGGTAGGGGCACATACATGCAGGCTGGGCAGTAGCCAATGCACGCAGCATGCGTGCGGGTTAGCCTGCTGGCTAGTGTGTATGCGATCATGGAATTTTATGGTGATGATTACAAAAAATTCGATAGTCCAATTTTTATATGCCATGTATCGTCAGAATCGTATTTCTGGGTACTATCCATCCGTACAATCATCTTGACCAGATTCCTTCGTATATAAAAAGTCAAATTTAGACCCTCTTCTCTCCTGCGCAGGGGTTTCCAGGGTTTTCAGGTAGGGTATGAAGTTGGGGTATTTGGGTAGGTAGGGAATGCTTTTAGGTTTCCAGCAAGCTTGCCAATATGCGTGACATGTATAGGGAAAATGTAATTTTTCAGGAACGATTACGGGAGATCAGACAGTCAGATTTTGGCATGCCATATATTGTCGGAATCATATTTTCGAGCACTATCCATCTGTATGGTCATCTTGACCAGATTCCTTCATATATAAAAGTTAAATTTTTACCCTCTTCTCTCCCGTGCAGGGGTTTTTAGGGTTTTCAAATAGGTGGGGAATGTTATTGGGTTTTCTTAGTCCATCATCATTTCTATTGATCAGAAGTTAGAAATCGCATCCAAGATCCGTATTTCATCATAGTCAGAGGAGGGTAACAAAATTGGGTGTCTACAGAAGGCCCCTCTTTGGCTGAGGCCTATGCCAATGGCCAAAGGGCAAAAAAAAGAACGACCAAATTTTGTCACCTGGAGCATGTACTGCCGTCATTTTGCTCATTAATGATAGAGTTGAACAACGCAACAGATAATATCTCTCAACTACTTTAGAGTTTTAGGACTTACCAGGGCTGCCGATTGTAGGAAAGAAATTCACTGCTCTTCCAATCCTGCAAAACATGTTAGTACTTTGATCTTTTGACCCTTCCTTAGCTGGGCTTTACATGTGCCAGTTCAGGGAATTTGGTCTCCAGGTTGGTTTTTTCAAACCAATCTGGACTATCAGGATTGAAGGTTACAAGGGAGGAATTCACTGCTCTTCCAAGCTTGTAACAGGCAAAACATTTGATTCTTGGATTTTCCTTAACTAGACTTCACATGTGCCAGGTCAAGGAGTTTGGTCCATGAGATTGGGTCACTCAGAGCCGATACAAAGAGATTAGGCCACCAGGGGCAGGGTAAATGCAATTGGGCCGCCTGGAGCCAGGTTAATAAAATTGGGCCACCTAGGGCCGGTTCAACGAGATTGGGCCACCTGGGGCCAGGCCAATGCAATTGCGCCACCTAGGGCCGGGTCAATGAAATTTGGTTCTTGATTTAGAATCTTGGAATTTGAACTTTTAACTTTGAGCCTTGATTTGGAATTTAAATTTTTTTTTTTTTGGGAAACAAAATTTTTACCCATAAAATGGTCCCCCTCTCCTTTGTTTATTCCTCATTCTAACTTTTCTGAGTGGGGAACGATTTGTGAATGAGTGAGTTCTGGTTTTTGCAATCTTCTTGAAGATCTGAACCATTTTGCATCTTCCCGGGTTTTTTCAATTTTTTTCCGAAGATCTTCAGGTTTTCCTTGAAGTTCTTTATCTTTCTCTTGAAGATCTTCACAGTTCTTGAGGAAGAAGTCATTTGGAGAATTTGACATTTTTGTGGGCTTTTGTGCAAATTGGGAAACTTCTTGGGGTTTTTATGATTTTGGAAAATATGGCTGAAAAAAGAAAGAGAAAGACTTGTGGAGATATCCAGCTGGAGGGTTATAGTAATTCTTCTCAAAGGGACGAGGGCCTGGCCGATTGGTACTTCGGACTGACTCTCCACAACACTCGAAATCATATCTGTAACTCCATATGGGGTTCTTGGGTAAGTCTTACATTTGATTCATTATTTTGATCATATTTTATTTTTGTTTTATATTCTTCTTCCTTTTTTCTTTTATTTTTTTGTTGTTGGTTTTGGTTTTTTCTTTTTTATATATTCTTTATTTACAGGGAGGGAACCACCTACCTTGGCCCTATATGGCCATCCGAACACGGTTTGGTTATGGTATAGGATACTTCCTCGTAGAGTGAAGGAGATGGTTGATTCATCATCCCTGCACCGGTTAGCCCTTATAGAAACCCAAAAATTCAATCTGGCATTGGTAGGGGCCTTGATGGAGTGGTGGTGGCCAAGTACTCATTCATTTCAATCTCCTATTAGCAAGATTACCATCACGCCTCTGTGCTTCTACGCCTTGATGGGCATTCCATTTGGGGTTAGACCCATAACCCTTCACGAGACTCCGACAACCAAGGAGTTTGTGGACCTGACAGGTCTTACTATTACGACTGATTAGAATTATATCCGTCTTGGGGATATTAGTGCACGATGGTGGAGAACCAACCTGTGGGTAAACCCTGGCAACATGGCCTAGGTGCCCCATTCTTTCTTGTTTTTTGTTATGGGTTAGTGTCTTTTTAGTGACCTCCGAGGGGGAGTAGACATTAGCCTAGTGTTCTTCTTTCGGGATCTTTAGGAGGTAAATTCTTGGGACTAGGGTGGGGTCACCTATGCATACCTCTTACAGACCCTAGACCTGTTGTCATATAGAGACCGAGGTCTCAAGGGAACGGGCTAAATCCTCCAGGTAATTTTCATCCTTGTACATATCCCCTTTCATTCTTTTGGATTGCATTTCCTTACTTTGATCTTTTAAAACAGCCTTGGTGCTTTAAGCATCTGGAGATTATAGCTCCCAAACTGAGGGATCCTCAGGCATTTTTCTTCTCCATAGCTACAAGGTGGGGAGAGAATCAAGTGCTTAGGGCCTGACGCCATCCTCTGGGGACCACTGCTCGTTCTCTTCTTAACGGTCTTACTGAGGTATGCCATATTTGACACTAAACTTCCTTTTATCCTGTGTTGTACATACTTTTCCTTGGATTTGCAGGTCACTTGGAGGCCTTTCCAGTTCTTGTATTTCCAAACTCTACCGAAGTTGTCATGGCCAGATGCTTATCTAAGAACTGGGTCCTGTTCCGAGGCATATGGGGCCATGTCTGGTACCTGGGAGAGAGAGTCATGCCCCAGTGGTCTAATATCCAGTCACGTCTCTCTCCCTGTCTTCCTCCACCCACCATGCATTGCTCAGAGATCATCCCTACTGACGAGATTGAGAGTTTGGCCAACAGAGTATGGAATGAATCATTTCTCGACCGGGATAGGGACTACAGAGCCTTCTTGGAGGAGAAGATAGTATGCACCCCTCTTGGTCCTGACGGTCCATTGGTATGTTGCCCTTTCTTAAGTATTTCATTTATGCTTCAACTTCTTTTTGTTTTGGTCTTGACTAACGTTCTTTTGGGGGAGAACACGACATATAGACCCTTATACCGTTCAGTTGCATGTTAGTTTTGTTGATCCTTCACAAGCCAGACCTTCTACTAGTGTGGGTGCAAAGTAGCCAACATCACCTTTCGTGGCTTCCCTGCTTGGTGCTATCCCAACACGGCCAACCCTAGTCTCCCTCATCTTCTGGAGCGGAGAATAGATGTAGATGCTTCCCTTGGGCTGCCCATTCCTTGTGAATATTTGAGTATCTGATCATCCTTCAATTGACTCTTGACTTCCTTTGGCTGATATGTTCTTTCTCAGGTGTCTCCGGAGGTCTATTCTGAGATTAGGAGGATGCATTATGGCCTGTGCGAGATGATTGATGCCAAGTTATTTCCTAATTTCCCTTTCCTTTTGCCCTTCTTCTTTCCTTATTCTTCTTCTTGATCCTTTCCTATATTCCTTAGTATAGAAGGATTGTTGCCTTGGAGAGCCAAGTTAGTTCCTACGAGCAGGAAATTGCATAGTAGGATGCACTGATTCAGGATATGATGTGGAGGTCGGAGCAGACTGGATTAGCATCTGCAGGTTCACCGGTACTCCATGGGGGTGATTCAGAGTATGGTTCAGATGATGACCTTACTCCTTAGGGACCTGTTCCTGTAGTTCCTGCAAGTATAAACACATGTATATTTTTTCTTTTTCTTTTTCCCTCCCCCTTTTATTTTGGCATCTTACGAATAAAAATCTATCTTTGATATAAAGAGAAACTTTTCCTTTTGTTTTTGTTTGTGGTTTGCAATGTTTAGGCATAATCAACTCCACAACTCAAATCGCAATTAGAATAATCGGGATAACACAAAAAATCCAAATACTTCCTCATTCTATTACCAAGTGAATTATATGGAAAGGGTACAATTTTCCTACCATAGACAGGATAGGTAAGTAATAAGGTGGGGAGACAACTCTTGAGTTGGGTGAAAGTTCACCAACTCTTCTGGGTCCATCACCTCGAGCCCATATTGTTGGCCAATATACGTAGGCAAATAAAAGGATGTGTGAGTTAATCCCATCAACTTGAGGTAATTGTAGCTAGGGGTCTTCATCATAAAATCTTCTAGTGGCTCCCCTGGGCATCTCCATGAAATCTCACGCCCAGTCCTTTCCTGCAGGTACTTCTCCTAGCCAAATAAGGTTGAATTCCGGAACTTCCCTCTTATCCTAGTAGCAAAGAGCTCCGAGCGGGCCTTCTTTTAATGGCTTAGTTAACTTTAGTTTCTCAAGGAGCCAAATTTAAAAAATAGCAGGACTCCCCTAATAATGATCTAGTCCAAAATCTATGGCCATGGCTCATGTCATAAAAACCCTTGAATGTTTCTGCAAGAACCGTAGAGATGATATCACCTCCTTTCTTCAATTGTTTTACCACCTCAACCAGAATGGGTGGTGCACCATGCCCAAGAGTTCGGAGAACATAGAGAGCTATTATGCAAAGTAAATAAGCATCCTATGATCCTGTGATCTCTGTTGATGGATTCCTCCCCTTGGTAAATGTTGGGCGAAGATCTGGTCCACCTTCAAAATGTCAATCTTCCCATACCTGACGAGTTGCTTCATTTCCTCTTCTTTCCATCTGAAGAAGTCCTGAATTTTCTCTGAATAATCTTTCTTCAAAGAAGGTTGGAATATCCTGCTTTTGGGTGGAGATAACATCTCAGAATTCTTCGAGAGTTGGGCAGATCTCTACTAATCCAAACCGAAATACATGCAGATTGGCATCCCGGTGTTGAGGTACCTGTCAGAGTAATTGGTGATGTAATTTCATACACCCGATCCAATCGAGAAATGACATATTCATGGATTCCAACAATCCTGGCATCCTCATGTTCATGTCCATGGTCCATTTCCTCAACGTATCATCTAACGAGCTCATGAATTTTCCTAAAACCATCACAAACAAAAAAGATATGATGATTTATCAAAGCATTGCTCATTAGCTAATGACTCAAACAAGCCTTTACCACTGTTGCATCAAGCTCTTTTTTTTTTTTTACTAATCAAGGATGGGGAGTAAACTAACCTTGATAAACTGGTATCGGGTGGCATTTTTTGGGGGATAGAATCCTGGATAAGAATTGGTGGATCACAAGTGAATGACAAATACCTAATGGCCTTGCATGCCAAATGGCTATTCTTGGGATAGAATCCTAGATAAGAATTGATGGGCCAATAGGGGAATGACAGATACCTAATGGTCTTGCATGCCAAATGGCGATACTTGGGGGACACAAACTATGATGATCTTTCAAGATACTTTGATTATTAATCAAGGAACCAATTTATTGCCTTTAGATGGTTGAGACTGCACTTGTACATGTCAAGTTGCCTACGTATCCCTTTCAATGAATCAGGTTTGATGTAGTTCAGGCTGTTCACCCTTTTAGACATAATATTTCTTGAGTTGATCCATATTGACCAGTCTGGGTACCTCTTCACCGTTGTGGTCTATGAGTTTCATAGCTTTGTATGGTAAAATATCTTTGACAATGAAAGGTCACTCCAGTTGGGCATGAATTTCCCTCTTGTGTCATGAATTGGGGCTCTTTGTTCTCAAAGAACAAGTTCAACCTCTTCTATGTGGCGGGGCTTCACATTCTTGTTAAATTCCCTTGCCATTCTTAGTTGATATTTCTTCAGATTATCCATGGCTTTCATACGCCTTTCATCGAGAAAATTGAGCTCATCATGTCTGGCCTTCACCCACTCTCCTTTAGGTAGCTAACTATCAAGAAGCACCCTTAGGGATGGTACTAGAATCTCCACAGGTAGAACCGCCTCAACTCCATATACCAAAGAGAAAGGGGTTATTCCCGTCTAGGATAATACAGAAGTCCGGTATGCCCATAATGCAAGGGGTAACTTATCAACCCAATCCTTATGTGTTTTCGCCATTTTCTGCAGGATGACTTTGATATTTTTGTTAGCTTCTTCTACTGCCCCATTGGTCTGTGGCCTATAATTGGTAGAGTGATGCCTTCTGATACTGAACTTTATACAGATTTTGTCGGTCTTGCCCTAGAAATGGGATCCCTGATCTGTATCAATTCTTGCGATACTCCATATCGAGAAATGATATTTTCTTGAATGAATTTGGCTACCTTAGCAGATGTGAGGACCGTATATAACTGAGCTTCTACCTACTTGGTGAAATAATCAATGGCTGCCAAGATGAACTCATGACCATTGGATGCATTAGGGTTGATCTTTCCAATGACATCGAGGCTCCAAGTGGAGAATGGCTAAGGTGAACTGAGCGAATGCAACTCTGTTGTGGGATATGTATAATGTTTACAAATATCTGACATATGTGCCATTTCTTAGCAAAGTCCATACAATCTACTTCATTGTGTTCTAGTAATATCCTAGCCTGAGGATCTTCTTTTCTAGCATCTTGGCATTCATATGAGGTCCACAATGACCTTGATGAATTTCCTCCATGATGGTTGCGGCTTGCTTCTCGTCCAACAATAATTGTATTCCGTCATAGGATCTCTTGTATTACAAATCCTCTTGAAGAATAAATTGGGTGGCATATCTCCTTAGAAATTTCTTTTCTCTATCAGTTGCTTCAATTGGGTACTTCCTTTCCCTGATGAAGTCCACTATGTGAGCAAACTAAGACTGACCATCTGAGTCAGAGAGTTCACCAAATTTTGATAAATTAGCCTACTTTTTTGTTCCACCAAGAATGGTCAGACCCTAGCCATAGGGTTGCACTCTACCATGGAGGCCAATGTTACAAGGGCATCAGCAAACCTGTTGTTATCTCTCT
Source organism: Macadamia integrifolia (assembly GCF_013358625.1). Classification (NCBI taxonomy): domain Eukaryota; kingdom Viridiplantae; phylum Streptophyta; class Magnoliopsida; order Proteales; family Proteaceae; genus Macadamia; species Macadamia integrifolia. The sequence goes on from NW_024868480.1 coordinate 51,832, forward strand.
GGAAGTATTCGAACAAGATCTTTTCAAACTGTTCAACCACCTCTTCCAGATGTTCTTGATATTGCTTCAACTTTTCATCTCTGATCTTCCATTTTCCTTGTGTTTGACAGATGATAATGAATGAATCACTGTAAACCTTGATCCTTTTTACTCCAGTAGTCAAAGCAGTTTCGAGCCCCAAAGCACAAGCTTCATATTCAAAAATATTGTTGGTTCAGGGGAATAGAGGCAGAATGATGAAGGGAAATAAAGGCCGTCAGGAGTGACAAGCAATATTCTCGCACTACACCCCTTTTGATTGGCTGCTCCTTCAAAGAATAATTGTCATTCATTAGCTGTGTCTTCTTCCTCTATTCCTACTATTCCTTCTTCGGGAAAGGCATTATCTAAGAATCTTCCATCTTCTGTGGGGTGGGTAGCCAAATGATCAGCTATGAGCCTACCCCTTGATAGATTTATGAGTAACATAGGTGATGTCAAACTATGATAGCAAAAGCAACCAATGGGCCATCCTTCCTGTTAGTGCTGGTTTCTCAAAGAGGTATTTAATGGGATCCATCCTTGAGATCAAGTGCACAGGATAGGAAACCATGTAGTGTTGTAACATTTTTGTTGCCCCAATCAACGCCGCACAAGTTCTTTCCAAAGATGTGTATTGCGTCTCATATTCTAGAAACTTCTTACTAAGGTAGTATATGGCATGCTCTGCCCCTTCTTCGATCTCTTTTTGTGCTATCAAAGAGCCCATGGAATATTCTCCCACTGATAAGTACAAGAGAAGTGGTTCTCCTTCCACCGAAGGTGTCAATACTAGTGGGTTTATGAGGTATCCTTTGATTTTTTCAAAAGCTTGTTCACATTGGTCATTCCATTTTGTGGGTTGATCCTTCTTCAGCAGCTTGAAAATTGGTTCACAGATTGTAGTCAATGAGCTATGAATCTACCAATATACTAGATGTGACCCAAAAATCCTTGTATTTGCTTCTCAGTTCAAGGTGTGGGCATTTCCTGAATTGCCTTAATCTTGATAGGGTCAACTTCAATGTCTTTTTCACTCACCAAGAAACCTAAAAACTCTCCTGATGTTTCTCCAAATACACACTTCTGAGGATTCAACTTTAGCTGATACTTCTTGATTCTTCCAAAGAATCACCCTTGCATGGGAATATGCCCCAACCAATCTTTTGACTTTACTATCATGTCATCCACATAGACTTCCACATCTTTATTCATCATGTCATGCAATATGGTTATAACTACTCTCTGATAAGTTGCCCCAACGTTCTTCAGTCCAAAAGGCATTACTTTGTAACAATAGGTTCCCCATGGAGTGGTGAAGGTTGTCTTCTCTCGATCCTCTGGGTGCATGCTTATTTGGTTGTATCCCTAGAATCCATCCATAAATGATAACAAGGCATGCCCCGCTATGTTGTCCACTAATATGTAAATGTGAGGCAATGGGAAGTCATCTTTAGGGCTTACTTTGTTAAGATCTCCAAAGTCCATGCACATGCGTACCATGCCATCTTTCTTAGGTACTGGTACTAACTTGGCCATTGGCGGTATTTTACCACTTGTAGAAACCCTGCATTCCACTGTTTCACAACCTCTTCTCTATTTTTTTGCTCCATTCTGGATGCATTCTTCAGAGCTTCTGCTTTACCGGCTTTACACCAGGGTAAGTCGACAATCAATGCTGCACAATGTTGGGGTCGATACTAGGTATATCCTCATAAGACCAAGCAAAGACCTCGATGAATTCCTTTAAAAGACTAATCATATGTTTTGCTTTTTCGTCATCAAGGGTAGTGCCAATTTTTACTTCTTAAAGGCATTGGTTGGTTCCTAGATTAATAACCCGAGTATCCTCACAGATTGGTTGGGCTTTCTTTGGTTTGCATTATTATTGATTCTTGATATTTATTAAGATCATCATCAGAAAAAGGAGGCAAGTCATACTCAAAATCAAAAATTTCATTCATGAAAGAAGGAGTAACATACTCAACATACAAGGACTCTGGACTCTCCTTGAGAGGGGAGGCTGACATGAAATCATAAACAATAGACTTGACTACAGACTTGATAACTGGCTTGATGCTTTTTCTAGGTGTATTCAGGCTGGTTGACCCAATAGCATGAGCAAACTTGAAGTTTTCTCCAATGCTTGTCCTGTTCTGGAGTGGTTCGGTGGCTCAATAGATGAGGATGTGTGGCAAAGGACATGCTCTCCTTCTGAAAACATTACTGCTATTTCTTCAATGGTGCAGTGGTTCTTCTGGATAGGTGCCTTTTTCTTCACAGATACCAGTTGATCAACCTCGTGCTCTCAAAAACCAAACTTTCTGAGGGGTGAGGATTGGGGGAGACTGCTCAGTCCTCTTTCTATAAAGTCCATCCTTTCAAGCCTGTTGAGAGATGCCATCTCGATGCATTGGTCACATTTTTTACCACCTTCACGGAACTTCCCGTTGCAGTTGATTCGGGCCCAGTACATGCAAACCATCCTTCTTTGTGCTCTTCTTTGCTTTGCATATGGACTTCTTCCTCTGAAAGGATGAGGCTTGAGCTCATGAAGTTCTTGGGCTCTTGGTTCTTATAGGCGAGAGCAAATGTAGCTTTTCAAATCAATGGGAAACGGTAGACTCTAGGTGAGCCTTATCTTCTTTTCCCATTCTCTTTTCAGGAAGACTCGATGACTTGGTGCCTCCTTTGATCAGATCAATGTTGTAAGGTTACCGAAGGAAGACCCAATCTCAATCAATGCAATTTCTCTTATCTCCATGATGCTACTGTCTCAATCACTTTCTTTGACTAGCATTTGCTGTTGTTTCACTTCATGAGTCACCCGGTCGAACTCGTCTTAGAAAAGTACTTCAAATTCTAGTTGCATCTTTGCAGTGGTTTCATCAAACCATGGCTTCAAATTTTCACAAAAAGGAAAATCCTCTCCTTTTACAAAATTCCCATTGAGAGTATGGTAGTAAGAGACAGAGATATTCCTAGTCATCCTCAGCACTTTCTGCCCCTTGGTAGTTGGAGGAGTGTACCTGAGACCATTCTTTCCTTTGTTCGCTGCCAAACTAGGCTGCTTTGGAACTCCTTGATGATATTTTCTTAGTCCCATGCCAGGAAAATATTACATATTCTTCATCATCTGATTCACTGGGGACTCCAGATGGCTTCATAGTTAGCCAGGACTTCCTCCTTTGGAACTTCTTTGGCAATGGTTGCACAAGTTGTATCTAATTCAAAACCACTTAGTTGAACTTCCCGGTCTTATTCTTCTTTATTTTCAATATTGGTCAAGGTGTTAACCACCTCGGGATCACCAGCTACTATGATCACATTTCCTTCATGAATGAACTTCATTTTTTTATGGAGGCTAGAGGACACTGCCTTTGTATGATGCAACCAAAGCCTTCCCAAGAGTATGTTAAAAGTTGCTGGTATAGCAATGACTTTGAAATCAATATCAAACTTCACCTGGCCAATCTTTACGGCAAGGGTAAGGATGCCAAGGATTTTCCTCTTGGTATTGTCATATACCTGTATGGTTTGGGTAGTCAGCCTAATTTCTTCCAAGTTGATGTCAATACTCTTTGCCAATCTCAAGGGTAGCACATTCAAAGTGGACCCATTGTCAACAAGAACCTGGGGAACCAACTTGTCAAGACATTCTATCGTGATGTGGAGAGCTCGATTGTGCTAAATAGCTTTGGAAATATCTGAATCTAAGAACATTAAGGATTGTACTACATAGGTTGCCCCTACTATATGTGCGAGATGTGCCAGATTTTACATGTAAATTGGTGAGAGACTCAAAACTACTTCACGATGTGTGGGGTTGCCATTAACAATCCCCAAATTGAGATATTAGCCTGGGATTTCTTGAGTTGAGCTAGGACTGGATTCTCAGGTTCTTTCTTCAAGCTACTGGTTCTGGCCTCACTAGTCATTGACTATTCCACTGCTAGAGTCATGCCCATATAGTCTCTTCCACTTCTGGTTTCCATCATGTTAATAGGTTTCTTCACAATAATTCTATAGGATAATGGTCCTAATCATCACTGTCTATTATGGTGCTTATCCCTACCATGGGATCATCATCTTCTTATGATTCTCCCTCCCTGCTTGGGGTGGGAAGTCGAGGTCCTCCAAAAATATCCATAGCCCTAGCTCACAACTTTTTGACCGCATTAGAAAGTTGTTGGAATGCAGCATCTACTGCCTCTGTGAATGTGTTATCTGGCCCTATTTCCTCTAGATCATCCAACTACTCATGGTAGTAACGATCACCGATAGTTACTTCACCCAGCATATTATCCATTTCTTTTACTCTTTCTTACATCCTCAATGTGCTCAAGTACACTTCACACAACTTTTCATCCATTTCTAATGAGAAGTCTTATTCATCCATATAAACTTGTGCCAGCTCTCTAGATTCCTCATCATTTTTTGAATCTGATGTAGAATCATCTCCTCCCATGCTGAGGAAAGACTGAATGCCACCTGTCGGATCAACTATTAGGTCATCACCACCAATAGCATAGATTGAGAAACATGTTTGGTGATCTGGTGAGTAATATTCTGACTCATCATCACTATCATTGTACCAAGGTGTAGTCATTCCAGTCTAGATACTCATCATCCTCTTGAGAATCAGAGTCATCTCCATCTCACTCATCCTCATTCTCACTTCTTCTTCATTGATTTCCTCCTCACTTGGTTCTCTATCAAATTCCTCTTGACCATCAAATTTTCCTGCATCCAAACATTCATAGTATTCAGAGCATATGGACCAAAAGATTTCCCTAGGGTTATACTTGACCTCACTAGCCCAAAGTTGGATCAGACCTAATTCATCATCTTCTATGTCACTCCCTATGTGGATTAGGGAGTTGTGCTCTTTGATCTGTTCCCTATGGTCAATACGGTTACTACTCTGAAAAGATCATCTGTAATCTCTTTGATTACCTCTGGATTGTCCTTTGAAGATATAGTGGACTAAATTAGAGAAGTGGGATCACCCTCCTGGACTTCCCCTAATGCATTTACTGGACCTGTTGATGAAGTCATCTTTGGGGAGTTTGGTAGTGCAAGCATATGCTTCCAATCATACCCGTCCGTCCATCTTTCTTTTGGGTTATATACTAAACCTTGAGAATGGGATTGGTATGAGGGTGATGAGGGATACGAAGCGGGATGGTATGAAGATGATGTAATGTGAGAGGTAGGATATGAAGATTGGGGGTCATATGATGAGAAAATTCCTTCTCCTTGATGGTGGGGGGAAGGTTGATGATATGGCAGAGGCTGATAATATGGTGAAAGTGGGAGGTATGGTGGAGGTTGATAATATGGTATGGTGGATTCTTCTGTTGATGAGGAAGGATGAACGGCGGGAGTCCGATCTTCTGATTCTTCTTGTAATGATTCTCTTCTTTTAGGGGTCCTCATGGTTTTAGCCCTTTGATTCATGATTTTCCTATAAGCGCGGGCATTCATGTGATTCTTCCAAGCTCTGGGTATAATGAGTTGAGTGGGATCACTCTCTGTGGCTTCTTCATCCAGATTGTTAACATGGTCAGGAAGTGAATTGGTATTAACATTGGGAGGTTGCTTCACCTTGAACTCAATGGTTCCGTTGTCTACCAAGTCTTGAATTGCATGTTACAAACCCAAGTATCTTTTAGTGTTGTGCCCCTTTTGAGTGTGGTAAGGACAATATTCATGATCCCTATACCAAGCTGGAGGAGGGTTGTTGATCACACTTGGAACCAATTTCCTGAGCAATCCTTGTTTCTTTAACTTCTCATATACTGCTGTCACGGGCATTCCCAAATCAGAAAACTACTTTCTTGGATGAGGAGCCCTCTGAGAGGGTGCATTTGCTTGTATTACAAATAACTATAAAGAAGTGGCTGGTGAGACTGACTGCTGAACTACACTCACCACATTAGTTTCAGGACCCTTTCCACGTCCGACTTGGGTGTTCTTCCTGCATTTTGGGAGGAACCTTGATACTGAGCTTCTCTTAGGATTCTGTTTTCCACACATGTGCGGGGCAATTAGGGCACCAAAAGTTTCTAAATGTTGATAGTAGAGGACATCATAATAAGGCTTGACAAGTTCTCTATCAACATCTCCACTTGCTCTGCTTCTACAGGCCGATCTACCACTTTGGCGGCCTTATCCCTAAACCTCATCAAGAAGGCGATGAATCCTTCTCTAGATTTTTATCTCAATGTCTCAAGCACCCAACATTTCACATCCACCTCGATATTGTATGAGTACTACTTGGTGAAGGCTTTGACCAATGTTGTCCAATTCTAAGCTTGGGATGACTCCAACTGGGTGAGCCACCTTAATGCTGATCCTGATAAGGTTAACATGAAGGCTTGCCCCATCTGGTTATCCACAAATTGCCACGACTTGGCAATGCTAAGAAAGACTTTGAGATGAGCCTTGGGGTCTCCTGACCCATCAAACTAGTCAGTCTACCACTTGAATTTTTTGGGAATCCTTGCCCTAGAAAAGAAACTCATTTCATTTGAAACCACTATTGGGCTTTCTGAACTTTTCCTTGCTCAGAACATATTTTCTAGTTTTTCCAATTGCTCCCTAACTTTCCTTTCTCTCTCCATTTCTAGAGGTTCCATTCGGACGTGAGCCGTAAATTCCTATTCTTCATCTTCAATCACTACCCTAGGAGGAGGGACTCTGGATTAGGCCCCTCATTGACTATTTGGATGGGTAGGTGAGACTTCTCTCTTCCCGGTTAGCCTAACTTGCTCTGGTTCTCTTGAGTCAACTTGAGAAGAGTTTCTACGATAACCTGTAGCTCCATTCTATTCCAAATCTCCCGTAGTCGATGTCGGCTCAGTTCAGGTATTAGCTTGGGGAGGGTTTCAAAGTGCATGCAATATCTGAGCTATCCCTCTCTTGACTCCAACCATTTATGTCTACAAGGTCTCTATGGGATGGACCCATGCCTGTTCTAGTGATTCAGAGTCGGTTGGATCCATACTAACAGGGTTGCAATCACTTGGCAGTAGATAGTCTCGAGGAGACAATGGAGGTGATACTAGAATTCGGTGAGTTAACCAATTACCCTGACATGTCCAAAGGGACCGCAGAGAATACTTAAGGTATGGAATTGTACCTAAACCAAAAGTGGCTTATTTTAGGATTCTTGAATTCCCAACCCCTTGTTCACACATTGATGAGATTAACAACCAATGATCCATCGATAGTTAGTCCGCTTAATGATAGGCAGTGGATAGGGTTTGACGCCCCCAGTTCACTAAATGTCATAAGTGGGAGATTCATACAAATGGCTTGTCGAGAATATTTCCATAAGACATTCCATGTAATAAAGTCATGCTTTCCTCACTCTTTTTCCCACTAGGTGTCCTTCCTCCCGATTTTCTTGAGACTTCTCAGGACTTTACGTAACTCTGACAGGATTGCCCTTGAGCCACATATTTGGACATTGTTTTTAAGAGGAGGAACACCTTCTATCTGAAACCCACTTAGGAAAGCAATTCTTTACGACGGGAATATAATGTAGGAATATTCCTTTTCAAGACCGCAAACAAGTTCTACAGTTAGCTTGTGGTGCTCCTAGCTTCTCCTTCTATTTTCTACATGATGCTGAGTATGCAGTGGATGCAATAGGACCGACAAAGCTTCCTTGACAAGATCTATATACACAAGGTACGTGATCCTTTTGATATACCCATAGGTACGAGATCAAGGGGTGACTTCCTTACCCATTACTCATGACTACACATGAGGTTAAGCAACAGGCCACAGGGTGGTGGAATTGTGAGTGATTGTGTGCAAAAGTGTAATACGGGAATACCATTGTCCGATCTCATAATGGCATAAAGTGCACGGACCTCCCCGAGGATGCTGATATAGTTATGAACATCCTTGTCATTTAACAATATGCCACACCCTTATACAGGAAGCGGGTATCATTTGCTCTCAGAGTATTCTCCATGACATGCGCTGACCTCCTCGAGGGTGCAGGCATGGCAAGGACTCCCTTACCAAATGATTTCACTTCGAGCATAATGCATGATGTGGTTAGCGAATACAATTACAAACATGGGGTTAGCTAAACACATTTTCAAACAAATGTGGTGGAAAATGTTCCTGCATTTAAAGGTAGCATCTAGTATCGGAAGCTTGACATTTATCCCCAGTGAAGTCGCTACTATGAGGGTAGCAGCCGTAAATAGAAGATCTCTCTTCCCCATTGGTGAGGGGAAAAGAACTTGCATTGATTCTATCCTCTCTCCTCTCATTCTCTTTTATGTGATGGAGGGGTGTCTTGTATCTGCTTACCCTACGGGCCCCACACCGTTGTATCATCGCTCAAGGATAGATGAGGCCTATTTTGCAAGAGTTTAATGTTCGTCATTCGAGACAAGGGTTTGACGATGGTCCAATACGGGGATCGGGATCATACAAAAGGGTTTAGAGTCACCACTTAGGGTTATGGGCCTAAGACCCTGGGGTGGGCTCGATTCCTGAGAAAATGGACCTATAATTTGTCTGGTCCAGATATTTAGAGTAAATGTCAGGTTATAGAATTGGGAAGGTGTTAGGCATCCAATCTATCTGGTTCAACCGGTCTTCCTACTAGATGCTTAAGAACGAACATTTTCCATAATTATTACTATTTCTCATGCATGGCTAAGTTATCACACATATATACATTGACTGAATTTAAATGACTATGTACACTAAAACAAGGTCTATATAAAGTCTACATGATGACAATTCAATTGAGCAGTTGCACCTGAACTTAACCCCTGTTTCCGGTCAAGAGGGTAGGCCCCTGATTAGTACCGGCTCAGATTATCTTTCAGATTCTCCTGGCTCAGGGGAATATGGCCTTGACCTCCAACTTCCTTTCTCGAGAGATGTTGATTGTGATAATATTTGGGCAGAGTTCTGGCTAGGAACGATTACTTTCAGATTTAGATTCAGACAGAGCTTCAGCTAGGGAAGGCTATTTCTAGATTTGGATTCGGACAGGGCCTCGACTAGGGAAGGCTATTTTTGAAAAGATTCCAAGGGCACTCAGACAGAGCTTCAACTAGGGAAAGCTATTTTTGGGTTTGGATTTGGATAAGGCTTCGGCTAGGGAAGGTTATTTCTAGGCTTTGGATGATATGGCACTCTGATAGAGCTTCCACTAGGGATAGGCTAAGGGAGGGATAGGCCGAGGTGGCACTTCAGTAGAGCTTCTACTAGGAATGGCTATTTCTGAAAAAAGATTCCAAGGGCACTCGGACAGAGCTTCCACTAGGAACTGCTATTTTTGAAAAAGAAACGGATTGACTTAAAAATGGATTGAATATCTCCAAAGCCCTGAAGAACACTTTGAAGATCCGAGCAGAACTTCGGATCTTGACAAAGATCTCTTCGTAGACCTAAAGAACCTCAAGGGGGGAGGGATTTCTATTTCTAGTAAAGGTCAAGAACATTCAAAGTGGGGAGGGTAAAACATGCTATTTTTGGCAAAATAGATTGAACTATAAATCTGGATTGAAGATCTCCAAAGTCCCGAAGAACACTTTGAAGATCCGATTAAAATTTTGGATTTTAACGAAGATCGCTCCAAAGACCCAAAAAAACTCAAAGGGGGAAGGGAGGAGGAGAGAGGGCAAAGCTTCACTTCCGAAGGGTGGGGTTCTGATCTCGGTCTCTGTCTGTGTCTGTGTGTAAAATCTAAAGGAGGGGGTAATTATAGGATTTTCAGGCCAACAGGGAGGAGAGAGAATGGTAAAAAGAGGTTTTTGGTAAAATAAGAGGAGAGAGAAATTCTTAGAAAAGTGGTTTTTTGTCAAATGGGAGGGGAGAGAAATTTTTAGAAAATGGGTTTTTGGTAAAATGGGAGGAGAGAAATTTTTATAAAAGGGGTTTTCGATAAAATGGGGGGAGAGATAAATTTCTTCACCCGTCAGGCCAGTGGAATACCAATCCTGGCCATTGGCAGCGGCACACAAGGTTAGGTTGAAGTGCAAGGGGCATGGCTGGAACGGCTGCACGGGGTGTGCGGGCAATGTGCACAGGGTGTGTGGGCAATGTGCACAAGGTGTGCGGGCATTGTGCACAGGATGGCCACAAGCTAGGCACAAGGGTGTGCAGGCAATCGCATGGGTGTGCAGCATGTGGCACGTGGGGCAGCATGCATATGGGCACAAGCATGGCAAGCTGGGGCACGGGCATGGATGGCAGGGGCATGGGCATGGCTGGCAGAGGCACGTGCATATAGGCTGGGCAACAGCCAGCACGTAGCATGCAGGCTGGGCAGCAGCTAGCGCGCAGCATGCATGCGAGCTGGGCTACTGGCCAGCACGCACAGCGTGCACGTGATCATGGAATTTTCTGGGGATGATTATGGGAAATTCGACGATCCAATTTTGACGTGCCATATATCATCGGAATCATATTTTTGGGTACTATCCATCCGTATGGTCATCTTGACCAGATTCCTTCATATATAAAAAGTCAAATTTAGACCCTCTTCTCTCCCGCGTGGGGAGTTTCTTGAATTTTTAGGTAGGGGATGAAGTTGGGGTATTTGGGTAGGTAGGGAATGCTTCTGGGTTTCCAGCAGGCCTGCCAATGTGCTGCGGCATTTGTATGGGAAAATATAATTTTCTGGGGACGATTACGGGAGATCCAAGGGTCCGATTTTGAAGTGACATATATTGTTAGAATTGTATTTCCAAGCAGTATCCATCTGTATGGTCATCTTGACTAGATTCCTTTGTAAATAAAAAAGTCAAATTTGGACCCTCTTCTCTCCTGCATGGGGGTTTCCAAGTTTTTCAAATAGGTGGGGAATGTTTTTGAGTTTTCTTAGTCCATCATCATCTCTGTTGATCGGAAGTTAGAAATTGCATCCAAGATCCGCATTTCATCATAGCCGGCGAAGGATGACAAAATTTGGTGTCTACAACAACCAAATTAGGTAGCTTTGGAACACCCTGATGATACTTCCCTAGTCCCATTGTAGGGAAGTATTGCATGTTTTTCATCATTCGACTCACTGGTGGGCTCCAGACTGCTTCATAGTTAGCAGGGATCTTTTCTTCTGGTGTTTCATTGGCAAGGACCACGCAAGTTACTTCTATTTCCAAACCACTAATTTTGAATTCATGGTCTTGTTCTTCTCCTTTTTCAATGTTAGCTAAAGTATTAACCACTTCGGGATCTCAAGCTACCATAATCACTTTCCCTTTATGAATGAATTTCATCTTCTGATGGAGGCTAGAGGATACAGCCCTTGCATGACGTGACCATGGCCTTCCCAAGAGCATGTTGAAAGATTCTGGTATGTCAATGACATGGAAATCAATGTCAAACTTCACCGGACCAATCATTATGGCAATGGTGAGGATTCTAAGGATTTTCCTTTTGGTGTTGTCATATGCCCGTATTATTTGGTTTGATGGCCTCATTTCTTCCACGTTGATGCCAATACTCTTGGCCAACCTCAAGGGTAGAACATTCAAAGTGGACCCGTTGTCAATGAGAACCTGAGGAATGACCTTGTCAAGGCATTCTATTGTGATGTGCAAAGCCTTATTGTGTTGAGCTCCTTTTGGGAGTTCAGAGTCTGAGAACATTAGTGACTGTACAGCATATGTTGCCCCTACTATTTGTGAGAGATGCATTGGATCTATCTCGATCAGCACTTGTACATTGGTGAGGGACTTCAAGACTGTTTCATCGTGTGAAGGGGAGGCCATCAACAATCCCCAAATAGAGATATTGGCTTGGGCCTTCTTGAGTTGGGCCAAGACCGGGTTCTCTGGTTCTTTCTTTAAGCCACTTGTTCCACCCTCGTTGGTCCTCGATTGTTCTATCACTAGGGCCTTACCCTTGTAGTCTTTTTGCTTCTAGTTTCCATTACACTGACACAATTCTTCAAATAATCTTAGTGGAATAGTGACCCTCATCATCACTTTCTGTTATGGTAATTATCCCTACCAAAGGATCATCCTCTTCTTAGATTCTCCCTACCTACTTGGGGTGGGAAGTCAAGGTTCTCCACAGATATCAAGAGCCCTAGCTCGCAATTCCTTGACTGAGTTAGAAAGCCGTTGGAATCCGGCATCCACTGCTTCTGCAAATGTATCTACTACGCCTATTTCCTCAAGGTCTTCCAATTTTTTGGCATAGTAACGCTCACTAAGGGTTACTTCGCCTAACATTTGATCAATTTCTTCAACTTGGAGTTTCATCACGTCTAAACGCCTATAAATATCACATATTTGTTCTTCGAGACCTGCCACAGAATTCACATGACATTCAAAGACGTTTTTGTGAATTCTGAAGTCTTCACTACTTTTTAAATCTGATGTGGACCCATCTTCCTCCATTCGGATTGTGAGTTCCAATTGGATATCATATGTTGGGTCAATCATGGGGTCATCTTCCCTAATAGCATATACTGAATATCCTCCCAGATCTCTTGGTGAATAATACCCAGATTCATCATTTTCTTTATTATTCCCAGTCCTGGTACTCATCATCACTTCAAGAATTAGAGTCATTGTTATCATCCCATTCCTCACTCTCGTCCTCATTATCATCATCGTCGTCCTCTTCTTCATTGATTTCCCCCTCACTTGGTTTTTCATCGAATTCCACATGGCCCTCGAATTCTCCTGCATCCAAATGTTCATAGTATTCAGAGCGTATGGATCGAAAGATCTCCATAGGGCAAGACTTGACCTCATTGGCAAAGAACAGATCAGACCGGACTCATCATCTTCTATTTCACTCCCGATATGAATTAAAGAGGTGTGCTCTTTGATCTATTCCACTATTGCCAATGTCGTTACTACTTTGAGAAGGTCATCTCTGACTTCTTCAATTGTCTCCGGACCATCCTCCTAAGGCACGGTTGTTTGAATCAAAGATGTGGGATTAACATCTTGCTTTCTCCTAAGACATTCACCAAACTTGTTGATGAGGTTATCTTTAGAGAATCTAGTAGTGCAATCGTATCCTTTCAGTTGTATCCACCAATCCATCCTTCTTTTGGGTTATCTACCGAATCTTGAGAATGAAAATGGCATGAGGGTGATGAGGGATATGAGGCGAGGTGATATGAGGGTGATGTGATGTAGGAGATAGGGTATTGTGATGAAGATAGGGGGTGGTAAGATGATGATGATGTTCCTTCTCCTTGATGGTTCGGTGAAGGATGATGGTATGGCGGCGGTCGATGGTATGGTGGAGGTTGGTAGTATAGTGCAGGTTAAAGGTATGTATAGTGGATTCTCCTGTCTATGATGAAGGAGGGATATCGGATGTATGATCTTCTTCTTCTGATGACTCTTCTCTTTTTGGAGTCCTTATGGCCTTGGCCCTTTGCCTCATAACTTTTCTGTAGGTGTAGGCATTCATGTGATTCTTCGAAGTTCTTGGTGTAATGAGTTGAGTGGAATCACTCTCTGTTGTTTCTTCTTCTAGATTGTACACATGATTAGAGTGAGGGCCTCCAAAGTCGTAGAACATGGGATGATGGAAGTGTCTATCTGCATAGTACATGTAGAGGGCCCTTTGGAAAGAGTTGCACTCCTTTTGATAAGCCACCTTGATGAAGCTAATGATATACCTTACAATATTTGGGGCAAGAGACAATCTTTTCACCTGCAATAACTTCTCTTTCCACTCATTATGCTCCCTGATATGGTACTTCTTGGAGTTTCTATAAGATGAGTTAGATCGAAGAACCGAGGGTCCAAGTCTCGCTGGTCATTTATCATTGACAATATGTTAATGGATCCGTGATCTAGGAGTGGATTGGTATTGACATTAGGAGGCTATTTGACCTTGAGCTCAATAGACCCATTGTCTACCAAGTCTTGATTTGCATGTTGAAGACCGAGGCACCTTTCAGTGGTGTGCCACTTCTGAGTGTGGTAAGCACAATATTCGTGGTCCCTGTACCAAGCTGGGGGAGGGTTGCTGATTACTCTTAGAGCTACTGTCCCTAGCAGCCCTTGTTTCTTTAGCTTCTCATATACCGCTACCACAGGCATCCCCAAATCAGTGAACTATCTCCTTTAACAAGGAGCCTTCTGAACTGGAGCTTTTACTTGTATCACAAAGCGTTGTGAAGAGGTGACGGGTGACACCGACTATTGGACTGCACTTATCACATTGGTTTCGGGAACCTTTCCTCACCCAACTCTGGTATTCTTTCCTACATCTTGAGAGGATCCTTGATATTGGGCAGCCCTTAGAATTTTAATCTCCACACGTGTGCCAGTAGCTATCAAGGCATCAAAAGTCTGTAGATGTTGATAGTAAAGAACATCATAGTAAGGCTTAGACAAATTTTCAATCACATTTCTACTTGCTCTGCTTTAAAAGGTCGATCTGCCATCTTGGTAGCCTTGTCTCTAAGCCTTATTAGGAAGGCGATGAATCCTTCTTTGGGCTGTTGTCTCAACTTCTCAAGTTCTCAATGCTTTACATCCACTTCAGTGTTGTACGAGTACTGCTTGGTGAAGGCTTTCACCACTGTTGTCCAATTCTGGGTTTGGGCAGGCTCCAACTGTGTGAGCCACCTCAATGCTGGCCCTGATAGAGTTAACATAAAAGCTTATCCTATCTGGTTGTCAGCAAGCTGCCATGATTTGGCAATGTTGAGGAAGACTTTAAGAAGAGCCTTAGGGTCCATTTGAACTTCTCGGGAATCCTTGCCCCGGAAAAGAAATTCATCTCATTAGGATCTACTACATGACTTTCTAAACTCTTTCCTACTCGAATCATATTTTTCAACTTTTCCAATTGCTCTCTGAGTTTTCTTTTCCTCTCCATCTCTGGGGGTTCCATTTAGACATGCGCTACAAATTCCTCTTCCTCATCTTCAATCACCACCCTAGGCAAGGGAACTCAGGAATAGGTTCCTTGTTGACCATTCGGACTAGTGGGTGAAACTCCTCGTTAATTGATTGGTTGGCTTGCTCTGGTTCTCCTAAGTCAACTCGGGAAGAAGTCCCATGATAACCTATAGTCCATTCTGTTCCAACTCTCCTGTAATCGATGCTGGTTCGGCCCTGGGATCAGTCCTAGGAGGGTTTCAGAGCATGTGCAATATCTAGGCTAATCCACTCTTAACCTCAGCCATTTCTATTTGTAAGGTCTCAACTGGGTGGACCCATGCTTGTTTGGGTGATTCAGGGTTAAGCGGATCCATGTGAACTGGATTGTAGTCACTTGGAAGCAGACAGTCCCAGAGAGATGATGGAGGTGACAGTGGACTTAAGCGAGTTAACCGGTTACCCTGACGTGTCCAAACGCACCACAGAGAATACTTGAGGTGTGGAATTGTGCCTGAACCAAAAGTGGCATATTTTAGGATTCTTGTATTCCCAACCCTTTGTTCATTCATCCATTCAATTGTCAACAAATGATTCATCCAAAGTTTGTCCACT
Organism: Macadamia integrifolia; assembly: GCF_013358625.1. NCBI lineage: Eukaryota > Viridiplantae > Streptophyta > Magnoliopsida > Proteales > Proteaceae > Macadamia > Macadamia integrifolia. The sequence continues at coordinate 67,311 of NW_024868480.1, forward strand.
TGATGATAGGGAGTGGGTAGGGGTTGATGCCCCTAGTCCACTCAATGTCATAAGTGGGAGGTACACACAAATGTCTTGACTAGAATACTCCTATAAGACATTCTCTGCCAATAAAGTCATGTTTTCCTTAATCTTATCTTACTAGGTGACCTTCTTCCTGGTTTCCTCAAGTCTTTTAGATAATTTGACATTTTATGGGACTTAGACGGGAATCACCCCAGAGTCATGTATACCAAATCATTCATATCTCATTTCTAAGGAGGAAGGACACCTTTTATCTGAAACCCACTTAGGAGAGCATTTCTTTTTTACTAGAATGCATTATAGGAAGATTCATTTTCAAGACCTCAAATAAAACCAGCTTGTGGTGCTCCTAGTGTTCCCCATCTATTTCCTACATGATGTAAGTATGTAGTGGATGCAATAAGACCAACAAGGCTTCCTTGATATGATCTATATATGCAAGGTATGCGATCCTTTTGATACACCCAGAGGTACAAGATCAAGGGGGTGACTTCCTTGCCCATTACTCGTGATGACACATGAGGTTAAGCAACTAGCCACGGGGGTGGTGGAACCATGAGTGATTGTGTGCAAAAGTGTAATGCATGAATATCATTATTCGATCTCAGAATGTTATAAAGTGCGTGGACCTCCCCGAGGGTGTTGGCACAATTACAAACATTCGTTTAACAATATCCCACACCCTTGTATAGGAAGTGGCTACCATTTGCTCTTAAGGTACTCTCCATGACATGCACTAACCTCCCTGAGGGTGCGGGCATGACAGGGAGTCCCTCGCCATAATTTCACTTTGAGCACCATGCATGATGCGGTTAGCGAATATAATTACAAACATGGGGTTAGCCAAACATGTTTTCAAACAGAGGTGGTGAAAAATGTTCTTGCATTTAGAAGTAGCATTTAGGGTCGAAAGCTTGACATGTCCCCAATGGAGTCGCCACTGTGAGGATAGCGGCCAGAGATCTCTCTTCCTCCCCTTTTGTGGGAGGGTAAAAAAGACTTGCATTCATTCGACCCTCCTCTCCTCTCTTTCTCTTTCTTGGAGAGGGGTGTGTTCTGTGTGCTTACCAACGAGCCCCGCACCATCGTACCACTACTCGGGGATACGTGGAGGCCTATTTCATAGGAGTGTAAAGGTCATCATTGAGACGGGTATTTGATGATGGTCCAATATGGGGGATTGGGATCATACAAAAGGGGTTTGGAGTCACCACCTAGAATTATGGGCCTAGGACCCAGGGATGGGCCTAATTCCTAAGAAAAGGGCCCAAAAGTTGGTATAGTCTAGAGATTTAGGGTACATGTTAGGTTGTAGAGTTGGGAAGGTGTTAGGCACCCAATTTACTCAATTCAATCGGTCTTCCTATTAGATGCTTAAGAACGAACATTTTCCACAATTATTCCTACTCCGCATGCATGGCTAGGTTATCACATATATATACATTAACTTAATTTAAATAATTATGTACACTAAAACAATGTTAATATAAAGTCTAAATTATGCTAATTTGGGTGAAAAATTATACTTGAGCTTGACCCCTGTTTTGGGTCAAGAGGGGTGGACCCCCAATTAGTGCTAGCACGAACTTTCTTGTGGATTCTCTCAGCTCAGGGGAAGATGGTCTTGACCTCCAACTTCATTTTTCGAGAGATGCATATTGTGGTAATATTTAGACAGAGTTCTGGCTAGGAATGGTTACTTTTGGATTTGAATTTTGGCAGAGCTTCGGCTAGGGAAGGCTACTTTTGGGCATAGGCTGAGATGTCAGTTCGGAAGAGCTTCCACTAGGGATGGGAAACTTTTGGATCTTGGCTGAGGTGGCACTCCGGTAGAGCTTCTTCTGGGGATAGGCTATGGGAGGGCTAGGCTGAGGTGACATTCTGGCAGAGCTTCCTCTAGGAATAGGCTATGGGAGGCCTATCATATAGTGGCACTCTGGCCGAGCTTCCACTAGGAATAGGCTATAGGAGAGCTAGGCCAAGGTGGCACTCTGGTAGAGCTTCTGCTAGGGATAGCCTATGGGAGGGCTAGGCTGAGGTGGCACTCCAGCAGAGCTTCCGTTAGGAATTGGCTATGGGAGGACTTGACCAAAGTCAAATGATTGAAGAACTTCGAAGGCCCGAAGATCCCTTCAAAGACTTGAAGAACCTCAAAAGGGGGGCAAACGAAGGAAAAGTTTCTACTACACAAAATCCTCACTCAAAAAATTTCGGATGATTAAAGAACTTCAAAGGCCCGAAGAACATTTCGAATCTTATAAACATCTCTTCGAAGACTTGAAGAATCTCACGGGGGAGGGGAGGAGAGAGGGAAGAGCTTCTCTACAAGGGATGTTCACTAGGAGGCTTGAGTGTGTAAAACCAAATGGAGGGGGTATTTATATATTTCTTAGGCCAATTAGAAGGAAGTGGGGATTTCCTTGGCCAATGGGGTAAAAAAGTGGATTTAGTTGGCCATTGGGATCAAAAAGTAAATTTTTTTGCCAATAGGGTGAAAGGTGAATTTCTTTGGCCAATGAGGTGAAAGGATACTTTTTTGGGCCAATGAGGGGAAAAGATGCTTTTTTGGACCAATGGGAGGTCACGATGTAGGGTATGCTAGCGGGGCAGTGTGGAGTACATAAGTGGGTGAAGAGGGAATCTCCTCATAAATCTGGTCATCAGAGTGAGGATTCTAGTTGCCAGGCTGCAAGCGGGTGTGCCAGACTACTGATGGGGGCACCGGACTATGGGCGGGGATGCTGGGCAGCAGGTGGAGGCACCAGGCTACAGGCGGGGGCTACGGGCAGAGGCGACAGCTCTGAACGGGGGCACCGGGCGACAAGTGGGGGCACTAGGGGGTGCAGGGTCTCTAGGCAGGGGCGCAGGGTGCTAGGCCAATGCACGTAGGGCACGTAAGGGAGGTCAGTGCACGTGAGGGCGCACAAGGCTGAGTAAGGTTGGTACACATGAGGGCTCACAAGGCTGTGGAGTGGTTGCTAGCATGGGCGGGGTTTGGATGCTCATGGCAAGGTGTGGGTGCTTGCTTGGGCAGGGCTTGGGTGCTCATAGCAAGGTGTGGGTTCTTGCATGGTGGGGTTTGGATGCTCATGGCAAGGTGTGGGTGCTTGCATGGGCGGGGTTTGGATGCTCAAGGTGTAACTTCTGAGAATGATTGTGGGAGATCTAATGGTCCGATTTTGACGCACCATATAGGCTGTGGAGTGGTTGCTAGCATGGGCGGGGTTTGGATGCTCATGGCAAGGTGTGGGTGCTTGCTTGGGCAGGGCTTGGGTGCTCATAGCAAGGTGTGGGTTCTTGCATGGTGGGGTTTGGATGCTCATGGCAAGGTGTGGGTGCTTGCATGGGCGGGGTTTGGATGCGCAAGGTGTAACTTCTGAGAATGATTGTGGGAGATCTAATGGTCCGATTTTGACGCACCATATATCAATGGAATCATGATTCCAAGTACTATCCATCCGTATGGTCAATTTGGACCGGATTGCTTTGTATATGAGAAGTTATAATTGGACCCTTCTTTTCTCTTGCACAGGATTTCTAGGATTTTTAGGTGGGTATGGAATGTTTCTGGGTTGGATTACCTCAATCAATTGCCATCTCTATTAATCAAAAGTGAGAGGCCATGTCCACGATCCATAAATCATCATAGTTGGGGGGAAGGTGAAAAAATTGGGTGTCTACAACACCCTATGAGTCAAAGGAGGTGAACCTGCATATTTCGAATGACAGATTAACCTGCTTGAACCGGACAAGTGACAACCAAACAGACCCTGGGGTTTTCACTTACTATAAATAGGAGAAGTGAGATCATTTCTCAATTCTCACTTGTCCAAAACATGGGAAGGAGAGAAAAGAGGGGAGAAAGGAAGAAAGAGAAGGAGAAGAAGAAGAAGGAGAAGGAAGAGCATGACCTAGCTCCCGGCTTCACATTTTATTGTCAGATTCTTGCCAAAGGTAAGTGTTACTTCCCCTACCACTCTCTTTCCTCATTTCTAGCTTGTGATCTTGAGTAAGGGAGTAAATCATCAGGTTAAAGGGGTGAGCCTCGACCCCAGCACCTCTCGGAGGTCGAATGAGTGTGCATTTCACTCTCCTATGTGATTACCGAGCTCAAACCAAGCCCGATGACCTCCGATAATACTTTTGACCAAATGTGAAGTTAGGGTTTCAACCGTTCAATTTTCATATCTCCCAAATGGATTGGAGGAATCGAGAGTTCTTCGGCTTAGAAGAGAGGTAGGAAGACCCCCTGCAAACTCCATAGAACAGATCTTGGCAATTGGGCCTGAGCCGGAGAACCCCCCAAAGCATTAGCACCTTTCTAGGAATCCACTGGAATCAACCACTGGAAACACCAGGGTCAAATCCGGTGGCATATTTTCGATGAAGTCCAAGCCCTTAGAAACTCTCTGCCAAGGCCATCGGAAATACCACTGATATTTTCGATGGATTTGGTCTATTTCCGATGGCATATTTCCAATGACCCTTATTGTTCTGAAAAAATTGGCAGAACTTGTACTCTTTGGGGTAGCCCTTGTGGGTCCCCCTCCAGTGTTTCAAACACATACTGATGTCCGGTTATCCTTGTACATAGGACAGAGACAAGCACGTACAATGAGACCGAAAGGGTATGATATACTTGGAACTCTACCCATCCAAGCTACAACCAAGTGAGTGGTGGCTGACTTTAATTTGTGGAGTGTTTGATATTTTAGGATCGCTCACATATGTTAAAAATTATGAATGCTTCTTTAATTGCTAAATGTATAGATGAATCTCACAACATGTTGCCATATATTGAATTATGTTATATTTATGGAATTGGAATTGTATATGTGATGTGTATTATGAGCCAGGATCCATTATGGTCGAGGTGGTTCTAGTACCGTGATCATCGTGCGGACGTTGCATTTATGCATTATTTATGTGCATTAGATTTAGATATAGTCACGGATTCCAAATTATGGCCGATGGTGATTCCGATATCGTGCACTCTGGAACTTTACTTGGAAATGGATACGCTTTGTGGCCAATGATAATTCCAGTGTCACGTAGTCCATACTCAACTGCTTGTATGCTAGGAAGGCTTGGAAATGGATGCAATGTAGCTGATGGTTGATTCCGATATCATATTCCATACTAACTGTATCATTATGGAAGGCATATAGTAAATTGTGATTAGGTTGCATTCCCTATACTACGTTCCCTTGCCAATAAAGTGTAAGGTGTTGGATAACCCAACTGTGGTATATTCAATGAATCCTTTTGGAATGCCACTCCCGCAGTATGATGTGATTGTTGCTGGAGGGGGGAAATAGTTCGACATGGCCGATGGTGATGCACCCTGCTGTGACTGCTAGGAGGGGGTTATCAGGGGTTTGCTAGGTGACCGATGGTCACATTCTAGGACCGGTAGGCTCCTAATCAGGAATAGAGATTGTATGGTTGGGTGACCGATGTGTGAGTTTCAGGACCAGGGATACAACCTAATGTGTTGTAGTAGCATGAACCCGACTTAGTTGTATGTTAGGTGGTTTAATAATCAAATGGACTACATCATTCGCATCATGGACTATGTGTTTAATTTTGTAATCATGACATTATGGATTATATGTATGTGTGTGCATGAACCCCACCCCTCGTTGAGCTTGTTGGAGCTTACCTCACGTATATGTTGCTTTTTAGATGAAGATGTAGGTATTGAAGTGCCGCTGGGTTGTGACTCTACTTCCGCTAGACCCGAGTACGGAGTTAGTGAATGGTGGATGCCAGAGGTTAAAAAGCATCACCCGGATTGTGCATGTGACACATGTGCCTATATGGCACCCTGAGAAGTGATGGGACAATATGGCATGAGGCCATCAGCTGTCCACCATCATTTGAGACTCGAGGTGAGTGGGTGATGTTACACCCGTGCCCTAATCTGGTATAATTTGAAACTGTTGTGACAGGCCTTGGATCAAAGATTGGAAGTACGATCGGGTTTTAACTCACGGCTGTGCATTTCCAAAGCTATGGGGATGACCCCACATGTTCGTACATTGCATGCCTGTCTAACTGGAGGGGGTTCATACCTTCTGATTCCAGACGGTAAGTGACCCAACTCCCCACACTTGATTTTCAGCACGCATCATAATTGGCAAAAAGCCTTGAGCATGTCTGAGGGTAGCCACCCATGCAAGGCCAACCATAGGACACCAAGATGTCAAGACAGCAGCATCGAAAATAAGCCACCTGAAGCAGCCTGGGCATGAATCTGGTACCTATTTTCGCTGGGTACACTAGCTGCTATGGAGGTTCCGATGCCTGTGGGTCCCGCCACTCTCATCGTAAATGGTTCCGAATGATCCTAAATCATCCTCCACACCTTCCTCTTGATGTGAACACCTTATGGACCTAAGTGTGTGGGTCCTCGTATCCCGAAACTCATTTTAACCCGATTGGATCAAAAGAGGCCCAAACCAAACGGACCCTAAGGCCCAACTTAAGTTATAAGTTGGGAAATGAGGATTCATTTCCTCATTTCCCTTGTGCCCAATGTAGGAGAGGAGAGAAAGAGGAGAGGAAGAAGAAGAAGAGGAAGGAGAAGGAGATTGAAGGCCTACCTTGGTGCCGGCTACCACCTTATTGTCGGAATCGCTGTCGGAGGTAAGTATAACTTCCCATGCCACTCTCTCTCTCTTCATTTTGACCGAGAAAAATCTAGGTATGGCTGGAATCTTGGTGTACACACCATGTTAGGGTTGTAGGATGGGTGTTCTACCCTTTCGGTGTTGTTGCCGAGCTCGAACCAAGCCCGGTGAGCTCTGGTAACATGTAATGCCAAAAGACCAACTAGGGTTTCAATAGTTCGATCGACTTATCTCCTAAATGGCTCAGTGAAATTGGGATATTTTTGTCTTAGAATGATGCTAGAAACATCTCTTACAAACTCCACGAAACAAATCTTGGCTATCGGACCCAAGCCGGAAAGCCCCAATTCGTGTTGGACCTTTCTGTGTCCACCAAAAATATGGCATAGAAATCACTGTAGCTGTTTCCGGTGGAAAAATGAGCCTAATGTGCTCTCTGTCACCTCCACTGAGAATAGGACTAATATTTTTGGTGGAAATGCCCTGTTTTTGGTGGGAGTTTCCGGCGACAGTACTATCACCTAAGAATTGTGTCTGTACCCTTTGGGGGTGACCTGTGTAGGTCCCTGCTGATGTTTTCAACGTGTACTGATGTATGATTCCCTTGTGTCTAGGATAGTGACGCGCACGTGCCCTGAAGCTGGAATTGAATTGATCGATCGGTGGCCGTACTTGAACCCAAACACAACCAATCGTAAAACAAGTGAGGGATGGACTGTGTTTATTTTTTTAAAATGTTTGTTATTTATTAAATTGTTCATATGCTTAGAATTAGATGTTTAATTGAAATTTTTATTTTACGATCATGATATGAATTGTATGGAAATGTATGACGGGATCCAGTGTGGCCGAGGTGGTACCGGTACCATGATCACTGTGTGTTTGGATGTGTGTGTGTGTGTGAGACCAAATCCGACGTGGCCGAGGTGGTACCGATGACATGAATGCCATATGTATGTTGCATTCATGCATTGATTATGTGCATTAGAATTAGTTGTAGTCACGGGTTACACTTTGTGGCCAAGGTCTCGCTGGTATCGTGTACCCCGAAATTACATTTGGAAATGAAAACGCTTCGTGGCCGAGGTCTTACCGGTGTTACGTAGTCCATACTCAACTGTGATATGTATGTTAGATTAAGTAAACGGTCTCGGGTTATACTTTGTGGCCAAGGTCTCTCTGGTATCGTGTACCCAGGACTGTACTTGGAGATGGATTACACTTTGTGACTGAGGTCCCTCTGGTATCGTGTAATCCATACTAACTGTATCATTATGAAGGCATGTAGTATATATGCGGTTAGGTATCACTCCCTATGTTACGCACTCTTGCCAACAGGGGTTGAGGTGTTGGATAACCCATTGTGGTATGTTTGATGAGACTTTTCGAAGTGCCACTCCCGCGGTACGATGTGATTGTTGCCAGAGGTGGGAAACCGTCCGGCATGGTCGATGTGTTACCAGTGTCGTGACTGCCAAGAGGAGGTTATTAGGGTTTTCTGAGTGACCCATGGATGCATACGGGGATCGGCAGGCTTCTAATCACAGCTAGGGTTTGTATCGCTGCGTAGTCGTTGTCGTTTCTGAGTCGAGGGATATAGCCTAATGCTCCGTAGTAGCATTTACCAGACTTAGTTTGTATTGTTAGGTAGAAAATAAATAAATAAACTGCATCACAAGCATCATGGACTATGTGTTTAATTTTCACAATCAAGCATCATAAATTATTACTACTGTTATCTTGCTTGGATGTGCTTGCCCCACCCCTCACTGAGCAAGTTGGAAAGCTTACCCCACATATACATTCCTTTTTATATGATGATGCAGGTACCATGGTGCCCATGGCCGGTGATCCAGTATCTTCTGGGTCAGAATACGGTGTGAGCAACTGGTGGATGCCAGAAGCGGAGGAGCACGACCAGGACTGTGCTTGCGACCACTGTGTTTATGCCACACTGTGAGATTGTATATCATATTTTGATATTTTTGGATATAGCTGTGGATTGTATATATTCTTGAGGTTATAAGTTTATGTCATGGATGGATGTAACAGAATAACTTAGTTATTGCTATTATATTACCATTAGATGTTTCCCCATTTTACTTATAATTTTGCTACTATACTCTGATTCCACTGCTTATACTGGTTTGTGATGTTAGATTGTGAAAATTTTAAGTACTGCTATCAGAGATCCTAGTAGGTTGTAAGACAGATACGTGTCTTACTCACACCGCCGGTATTCCTAATGGTAAGTTGGGTCTGCCAGGAGTGGGGTGTGACAGTTGTGGTATCAAAGCGTGATGCTTTGCCTTAACTCACAATCTCATCCAAACCATGATTTTGGGGAAACTAGGATTAAATAAAAATCTCAAGACAACAATAATAGAAATTCTACAATTTGGAGACAAGCATAGGTGTTAAAGTCGTTTCATTATAATAAAGAACTTGAATACACAGCTTACACTTCTTATAAAATTAAAGTACGGAAAGCAGGAAATCTAAGCTAACCTAAGACTAGGAAATTAAACAAACTAAAGCATATGACATAATTAAAAAGTTCAACTAAACCTAAAACATCAAACTCAAATAAGACATAAAGAGGGAAATCCTAAAAAAAAACTACAGTGGTGAGCATGCCACTACTCTTGCTGCTGCTGGTTCTGTTCTTGGCTCTGAGCCTGGTTCGGACTTTGCGTTCCTGGAGGGGGCACCAGAATGTCGAGGTGGAAGACCATCGCCTGCATCTGTGCCTCTAGGGAGGCCACTCTATTGTCCATAAGACAATAGGTCCTGTCCATACTCTCGAGGCGGCTGTCCATACTCCTCATCAATGACATAGTGGTATCCAGACGGGCCATAACATCGTTGAGACCATAAGGCCCCGCACCCCTAGTGCTCAAAGATGTAAAAGCTGCCATATAGCCCATAGCCTGGGGATCAGGTGGTGGAGCCCCACCAATCCTAGCAGCTTCTCCTCTTGCCTCACCGCCACCGCCACTGCCACCCTCTACCTCCATAGGCTACTGACCCTCTCCTGGGATAGGTGTCACCTCCCTCAGATCTATAGTCATCTTCCTTAGTGAGTCTTGGTAGAAGTCTATGACCTCTTCACCCAATCGTGCCTTACCTTCCAAGTCCACCCCAAAGTGGCGGAAGATGTCAGTTAATATCCTCTCTAGCATAGATTCCATACTCGGCGATCCTGCCCTTCAGACCAAGTTACCATGGTCCACATTAGGAAGTAAGGCAGGTGTATCTACACCCCCCCATGTACACGCAGTATGTCATGTAGGCTTGCAGAGCGGATACCTCATTATAATGTCCACAGGTGGGGAGGACAATCAGCTGAATCGCATGGCAGAAAACCTTTGGAGTAGCAAAGTAGTTGACTGAATGGTTTCATCCTATGGCTTCCTTGGTCAGCATGTCATTGATCTCCTAGAAGGTGTCGGGACTCTGAAATTCATATACCAGAGTCCGAGGAGGGCAGTACACTAGATCACCTGCATTGCTGATCATCAAAATATTTGCCAACTGCCCTATGTCAAAGGAGATCTCCACCCTCTTCACATAGGAGGTGATCTGCATCTCTTCGGTACCCCCGGTTCACGCATTCCATGTTGGAGTAGAATAGCCTGATCAGGGTGGGGTAGTAGTATCGGTTGGGTTTTAGGATGCGGTACCACCCGATCTCCTCAAACCGTTGACGAAGATGGAACGCATGAAAGTCATTGGTCCTCACATATACTCCTGGGTTAACATTGCAATGCTCAAAGAACTCCCAACGGTCTCGCTCAACCACAGAGCGGAACAGGATTGGGTTAAACTGCTCGGCGGCATCTTTCTCCTCTTGTATAAGGGCACATCTGGTATGTACACGACATCCAAACATTGTTGCAAGATGATCCCTAAGGATTTGGAATGGAAAACCTAGTTGAATGGTTGCATGCAAAACTCACAGAGAAGAAAATCACAAAAACTAGGTTTCAGAGAGAGAAAACATACCTTGGATGCAAATGCGACTCCAATCGATCGCGAAATAGCACGAGGAATGTAGGGAATGGGTAGCAAAAGGCTCCTTGGTTGTTTCCACACCTTTCTCACAAGAGCAAATAGGGTTTTGTGTGAATAACCCAAGGCCTGAGCCTATTTATGGCGGACTTGGTGCCACCGGAAACAAGTCACCGGAAACACTGGGCATGCTTTCGGTGCCTAATTTTCGGTGAAAGGGAAAAATTGGTTTTAGCCTCTATTTTTCTCACCGAAAATACCACTGATATTTTTGATGCGTTAATCCATATTTCCAGTGGTTTGACTCCCTGTTTTCGGTGGACTCAATTAAAAAATAAATTATGTTAAATTTTCAAACCTAAGTTTTTATTTGGGTCCTTGATGGTGTGCCTCTTTGGGATGTGTGCATGATCGGATCTTAATAAGTATGGATCCCACTTATGCATGCCCTAACCCTAATGTTTACGGTGGTATACGTGTGGGACCCACTATGTATGTGTGTGTTCCAATTACATGCAACCTTATTTATGCATGTGTACTAATCAGATTCCTTCATAGAAATCATGTCACGCCAGAACACCGGACCCCGATTCCAATCATGCCTGTCACCTCCCGCTTCCCCTACATGGAGTTGGGGTAGACCCCACAATACACCTCTGGCCCCGCTTGTACTTACGGCCCAGGATGTGGCATCCATCATGAATAACATGATATGGGAAGTGGAAGAAAGACAAAATCAGTTTATGGCCGGGATCGATAATAAAATCCAAGTGGTAATGGAGGCCTGCAATGCACCGCCCTCACCTCCTACTCCACTGGCCCCCATTCCAATAACCACTGGATTGACTACCCTTCAAACATCTGGTGGGGCACAGGTGCATGGGCATGTGCAAGATCTGATGTCGAAACAAGCACAAGTCCATATAGAGGGCTGGACAGATTTGATAAAAATGATGGATAAGTTTTAACGGCTTAGGCCCCATGTTTCTCCAAGGTGGGGCAAGACCCGTTGTATCCATCAAGATAGATTGGAGGGATGGAAAAGGTTTTTAGACTAATGGACTGCACTGATGAGAAAAAAATTTTATGTGCGGTCTATCAATTACAGAATGAAGCAGATGATTTGTGGAGTGCCACCGAGCCTATTCTGAGGGCTAGTAACCCAAACCCTACTTGGGCAGATTTCAAAGGGGCCTTCTTTGAGAACTATTTTTTGAAAAACTTCTGGGATAGGAGAGAGAGTGAGTTCTCTCAGTTGATTCAAGGCCCCCTGTCGGTTCTCGAGTATCAGCAATGCTTTGAGGAGCTATTCCATTTTTTTCCTGAGCATCTGAGAGATGATAGAGCCAAGGCAAAGAAGTTTGAGAAAGGGTTGAGGCCACCAAGTATTGGGTCAACCATTGTGGGGTTGAAACTACAAACCTATGCTGGGGTGGTCCAAGTGGCCAAGTCTATTGAAGACCGGCATAAGGATAACTACATGGCTCAGCAAGGAACGAGAAAGAGGCTGATGGGATCTGCTGATTCTAGGGGAGGCAGCACACCTTTTCGAGTGCCCTATGCCAACCCAACTCCAATGCAGTTTAGGAGGCCTGATGCTAGTCATACTTCCCAATCCTCCCGATCTAGTGCAATATCCTAGTCTTTGGGATCGGGCCCGAGATGTTTTCATTGTGATCAATCGGGCCACATGGCGAGGACTTACCCCCATCGAAGGCCAGGTGATGCACCCTACACTATGCCACCTAGGCCCCAGCAGACATATTCAGCCCCTAGGCCAGCATAGCCCCTATAGGGCCAGAGACCATAGGGCAAAGTGTTTGCTATGACTGCAGAAGATGCTGAAGCTACACCCTGTGTAGTACAGGTACATTATTGATATTGATGTGGAAAAATTTGACCAGACTGTCTTTCCTACAGTTCCTGGTGCTTTGGCCGACCTGTACAGAAGAGATGACAGGGGAGAGCCGGACTGACCCGACGGGGGACTCTCCGATGCCTAAGTTAGACCTTTCCACAATAGATGCTCAAGAGATCTTTAACAGTAAGATAAGTGAGTAATCGATCCCTTATGATGGAGGCTTACCTCGGTATTTATAGGCTACTGATGGAGGGCAAGTGGGAGACGATTGTGAAGAGTCCCGTTTAGGCGTGGAGTCCTCAAAGGGAGTGGCTCTGTGATTCCAGGAATATTTCCCTCTTAACTCGGAAAGGCCAATCGTGTGACGTCATGATGATGTGTAGTGGATAGAGTCCTGTCCTCCGAAATAATGATTACATTCCTTGAATGTAGGGGTGGACGAAAACACGTTCCTGGAAACCTTGTAGTTGACGTCAGGCCGAGGTTGCAGCATGGCCAGATGGAGGCCGAGGTGGAAGCACGGCCAGATGGATGCCTAGTTGGAGCATGGCATGACGGAGGTCGAGGTGAAACGCGGCCTAACGGAGGCCAAGGTGGATCACGGCCTGATGAAGGCCGAGGTGAAGCACGGCCTGATGGATATCGAGGTAACAACACGGCCTAATGGAGGCCGAGGTGGAGCATGGCCTGATGGAGGACGAGGAGCAGCACGGCCTGATGGAGGCCGAGGTGATAGCGCGGCCTAACAGAAGACGAGGTAGCAGCACGGCATGATTGAGGCTGAGGTGGAGCACGGCCTGACGAAGGCCGAGGAAGCAGCACTGCCTGATGGAGGCCGAGGTGATAGCGCGGCCTGATAGATGCCGAGGTAGAAGCACGGCATGATGGAGGCCGAAGTAGCGGCTCAATCCTGTTTAGGTTTGCATACATGCTTTAGCTGTGCTGATGAAAGTGACATATTTTGCCTCATCATATATCATTATTTCCTGCATATGTGTTATTTGACTCAGGAGCCTCGCATTCGTCCGTGTCACCAACATTTACGAAGAAAATGGGAATTCCACCTAAGGGACTGACTCAATGTTTGGCTGTGAGCAACCCTACAGGAAGTGTAGTGGGTTTGAACTATGTTTATGAGCCTTACCCAGTGACCATAGGTGATCATGAGTTGAATGCTCACTTGATCGAGTTGGATATGACCGACTTCGACGTGATTTTAGGAATTGACTAGTTGTCCGCATACAGAGCCAGTGTGCTATGTGCAGAGAAAGCTATCATTTTCAGACCTCGTGATGATGATGAGTTTATGTTCCAAGGAGATATGCCCAAGAAACCCAAGAAAATTATTATATCCGCACTCCAGATGAAGAATCTACTGGATAAGGGATGTCAAGGCTACTTAGCATCTATGATAGATACTGAGATAGAGATTAGGCCACTGACCGAGCTAGATGTGGTGAGGGAATTTCCTGATGTATTCCTAGATGACTTGACAGGTTTACCACCGGACTGAGAGATAGAGTTTGCTATAGACCTACTCCCCAGTTTGGCACCAGTGTCAAAGGCCCCTTACCGCATGGCCCCCGCAGAGTTGAAGGAATTGTAGGTGCAACTTCAAGATCTTCTGAAGAAGGGATTTATTAGACCTAGTGTGTCTCCATGGGAGCACCAGTCTTGTTCGTCAAGAAGAAGGACAGAAGTATGAGATTGTGCATCGATTACAGGGAGCTTGATAAGCTAACAATCAAGAACCGGTATCCTTTGCCAAGGATAGATGATTTATTTGATCAGTTGAAGGGTGCCAAGGTGTTCTCCAAGATCGACCTTAGATCGGGCTACCACTAGCTCAGGATCAAGGATAATGATGTCAATAAGACAGCCTTCAGATCAAGGTACATTACGAGTTCTTAGTAATGTCATTTGGGTTGACTAATGCATCGGACGCATTTATAGATTTGATGAACTGGATATTCCAAGATGTCTTAGACAAGTTTGTGATAGTGTTCATTGATGACATTTTGGTCTACTTCAAGAGTACAGAGGAACATGTTGTTCACCTAAGGTCAGTACTGCAACGGCTGAGAGAGAAGCAACTCTATGCCGAATTCAGTAAGTACGTGTTTTGGTTATCACAGGTGGCATTCCTAGGCCACATTGTTTCAGCCAAGGGTATAGAGGTTGACCAAGACAAGGTGAAGGTAGTTCTAGAATGGGAGAGTCCCAAGAGTGTAGTAGACATATGTAGTTTTCTGGGATTGGCCGGATACTATAGGAGGTTTATCAAGAACTTCTCTTGCATTGCACTCCGATGACCCGACTCACACGAAAGGGTGTAAAATTTGAGTGGTCTGATGCTTGTGAAAAGAGCTTTAAGGAGCTAAGGCAAAAGTTGGTATCAGCCCCAGTTTTGACTATCCCAACCGGTACAGGTGGTATGTTGTTTATAGTGATACCTCTAAGCTGGGATTGGGTTGTGTATTGATGCAGCATGGGAAAGTCATTGCCTATGCATCCCGTCAGTTGAAGGATTATGAGAAGAACTACCCCACCCATGATTTGGAGTTGGCAGCTATGATTTTTGCACTGAAAATCTGGAGACACTACCTATATGGTGAGAAGAGTAAGATCTTCAATGACCATAAGAGCCTCAAGTATTTCTTCATCCAAAAAGAGCTCAATATGAGATAGAGGCGTTGGTTAGAGCTGATGAAGGATTATGATTGTACTATCCACTATCACCCAGGAAAGGCCAATATGGTAGCTGATGCACTTAGTCGAAAATCCCAGTCACTGACTCTTGCATCACTGACCACTAATGAGTATCTCCTAAAGAAGGCCAGGAAACTAGACTTGGAACTATTAGTAAAGGGTGTCACCTTGTCACTATCGGCATTGGTGATACAACCTAGTCTGGTGGATAGGATCACTGCAGCTCAGGTTACTGATGCAGGTTGCAGAAGTTGATAATAGAATGCCAGGAAGGAACCCAAAAGGGCCCAGATTTCTTGGTGACTAAAAGCGGGATCCTCTGGTTCAAAGGGAGGTTGTGTGTGCCCAGTGATGGTGAATTGAGAGACACAGTTTTGAGAGAGACGCATAGCTCTCCATACTCCATTCACCCCGACAGCACTAAAATGTACAAGGACCTCAAGGATCCTACTGGTGGAAAGGAATGAAGAATGATGTGGCCACGCATATGTCTAGATGCCTCACATGCCAGCAAGTCAAGGCTGAGAGGCAAAGGCCTCATGGGTTATTGCAGTCCCTGCCTATTTCAGAGTGAAAATGGGAGAATATTACCATGGACTTCGTCACAGGCCTACCTCGTACACAGAAGGGTATGGATGCCATTTGCGTAGTTGTGGACCGCTTGACTAAGGCAGCTCACTTTATCCCAACTAAGATCACATTTTCTATGAACAAGTTGGCCAAGTTATATGTCGATAACTTCATCAGGATGCATAGTGTACCAGTTAGTATCATCTCTAATCGAGATCCCAGGTTCACTTCCAAGTTCTAGACCTGTGTGCAAAAGGCTATGGGCACACAGTTGGCTTTCAGTATTGCCTTTCACCCTCAGACCGATGGTCAGTCGGAGAGGACTATTCAGACATTGGAGGACCTACTCTGAGCATGTGCCTTGGATATGAGTTATAGTTGGGATGAGCACATTTCCCTTATTGAGTTCTCCTACAACAACAATTATCAGGCCACCATCGGGATGTCCCCATTTGAGTCACAGTATGGCAGGAAATGCCGGACTCCACTCTATTGGGATGAGGTTGGTGAGTGGCATATTTTGGGTCCGGACTTGATACAAACTACTAGTGAGAAAGTGAATGTGATCAGAGAAAGGATCAAGGCAGCTCAGTTCTGGTAGGAAAGTTATGCAGATGTTAGGAGGAAACATCTGGAGTTTGACGTTGGAGACAAGGTCTTCTTGTGGATCTCCCCAGTTAAAGGGGTGATGTGGTTTGGCAAGAAGGGAAAGCTTAGTCCAAGGTTTATGGGACAGTATGATGTACTAGAGAGGATCGGACTGGTGGCTTATCGGATAGCCTTGCCGCCAGAGTTGGAAAGTACACATGATGTCTTCCATGTATCTATGTTGAGGAAGTACATTTCTGACCTGACTCACGTCTTGACTTATATACCTCATGAGTTGGATGAGGACTTTGCCTATGTGGAGTATCTGGGAAGATTGTTGATCGGAAGGACCATGTTCTTCACAACCACACTGTTTCCTTCGTCAAGGTGAAATGGATGAACCACCCCGAACAGGGAGCATCCTGGGAGTGAGAAGATGAAATGATGAAGCGGTATCCTGGATTGTTTGATTTTCTAGGTATGTTCAATTTCGAGGATGAAATTCTTGTAAGGTGGGGGGATGTTACACCCGTGCCCTAATCCAGTATAATTTGAAACTGTTGTGACAAGCCTCGGATCAGAGATTGAAAGTACGATCGAGTTTTGGCTCGTGACTGTGCATTACCAAAGGGGTAGGGATGACCCCACATGTCCATGCATTGCATACCTGTCTAACTGGAGGGGGTTCATACCTTTCAATCCTAGACGGTAAGTGACCCGACTCCCCACACTTGATTTCTGGCATGCATCATAATTGTCGAAAGGCCTTGAGCATGTCCAAGGGTAGCCACCCATGCGAGGCCAACCATAGCACAGCAAGCTATCAAGATAGTAGGCTATCTTGACCACCGGAAACAAGCCACCAGAAGGAGCCTGGGCATGAATCCGGTGCCTGTTTTTTATGGGTACACTGACTGCTGTCGAGGTTCCAATGCCCATGGGTCCTGCCACTCGCATCGTAAATGGTTTTGGATGATCCCAAATCATCCTCCACACCTTTCTCTTGATGTGAACACCTTATAGACCTAATTGTGTGGGTCTTCGTGTCCCAAAACTCATTTTAACCCGATTGGTTTAAAAGAGGCCCAAACCAAACGGACCATAAGGCCTCACTTTAGTTATAAGTTGGGAAATGAGGATTCATTTCCTCATTTCCCTTGTGCCCAATGTAGGAGAAGAGAGAAAGAGGAGAGGAAGAAGAAGAGGAAGGAGAAGGGGATTGAAGGCCTACCTTGGTGCCGGCTACCGCCTTATTGTCGGAATTGCTGCCAGAGGTAAGTACAACCTCCCATGCCACTCTCTCTCTTCATTTTGACCTAGACAAAGCTAGGTATGGATGTAATCTTGGTTTACACACCATGTTAGGGTTGTAGGATGGGTGTTCTACCCTCCCAGTGTTGTTGTCGAGCTCGAACCAAGCCCGGTGAGCTCCAGCAACATGTAATGCCAAAAGACCAACTAGGGTTTTGATCATTCGATCGATGTATCTCCCAAACAGCTTGGTGGAATTGGGATTTTCTTGGCTTAGAATGATGCTAGAAACATCCCCTACAAACTCCACGAAATAAATCCCGCCGATCGGGCCCAGGCCAGAAAGCCCTAATTCGAGTTGGACCTTTCTGTGTCCACTGGAAATATGGCACAGGAAGCACTGTAGTTGTTTTCGGTGGGTTTTTTCCAGTGGACAAATGAGCCTAATGTGCTCTCTGTCACCTCCACCGGAAACAGGACTGATATTTCTGGTGGAAATGCCCTGTTTTCAGTGGGTGTTTCCAGTGACAGTACTGTCACCTAAGAACTATGTTTATACCCTTTTGGGGTGACTTGTGTGGGTCCCTCCCGATGTTTTTGACGTGTACTGATGTATGACTCCCTTGTGTCTAGGACAGTGACGTGCACGTGCCGAAAGCCAGAATTGAATTGGTCGATCAGTGGCGGTACTTGAACCCAAATACAACCGATCATAAAACAGGTGAGGGATGGACTGTGTTTATTTTTTTTAAATGTTTATTATTTATTAAATTTCTCACACGCTTAGAATTATATGTTTAATTGAAATTTTCATTTTACGATCATGATATAAATTGTATGGAAATGTATGATGGGATCCGGTGTGGCCGAGGTGGTACCAGTACCATGATCGCCGTGTGTTTGGATGTGTGTGTGTGTGAGATGGAATCCGATGTGGCTGAGGTGGTACCAGTGCCGTGATTTCCGTATGTATGTTGCATTCATGCATTGATTATGTGCATTAGAGTTAGTTGTAGTCGCGGGTTACACTTTGTGGCCAAGGTCTCCCTGGTATCATGTACCCCGGAACTACATTTGGAAATGGATACGCTTCGTGGCCGAGGTCTTACCGGTGTTGCGTAGTCCATACTCAACTGTGATATGTATACTAGATTTTGTAAACGGTCTCGGGTTACAATTTATGGCCAAGGTCTCTCTGGTATCGTGTATCTGGGACTGTACTTGGAGATGGATTACAATTTGTGGCCGAGGTCTCTCCAGTAACGTGTAATCCATACTAACTGTATCATTATGAAGGCATGTAGTATATATGTGGTTAGGTATCACTCTCTATGCTACGCAACCTTGCCAACAGGGGTTGAGGTGTTAGATAACCCATTATGGTATGTTTGATGAGACTTTCCAAAGTGCCACTCCCACGGTACGATGTGATTGTTGTCAGAGGCAGGAATCTGTCCGGCGTGGCCGATGTGTTATTGGTGCTGTGACTGTCAGGAAGGGGTTATCAAGGGTTTTCTGGGTGACCCATGGACCCATACGGGGACCGACAGGCTTCTAATCATGGCTAGGGTTTGTATCGGTGTGTAGTCAATGTTGTTTTCGAGACGAGGGATACAGCCTAATGTGCCGTAGTAGCATTTATCAGACTTAGTTTGTATTGTTAGGTGGATAATAAATAAATGAACTGCATCACGAGCATCATGGACTATGTTTTTAATTTCCGTAATCATGCATCATAAATTATTACTGCTATTATCTTGCTTGGATGTGCTACCCCACCCCTCACTAAGCGAGTTGGAATGCTCACCCCACGTATACACCCCTTTTTAGATGATGATGTAGGTACCATGGTGCCCATGGCAGGTGATCCAGTATCTTCTAGGTCGGAGTACAGTGTGAGTGACTGGTGGATTCCAGAAGCAGAGGAGCATGACCAAGATTGTGCTTGCGACCACTATGCTTACGCCGCACCGTGAGATTGTATATCATATTTTGATATTTTTGAATATAGTTGTGGATTGTATATATTCTTGAGGTTATAAGTTTATGTCATGGATGGATGTAGCAGAATAACTTGGTTATTGCCATTATATTACCATTAGATGTTTCCCCATTTTACTTATAATTCCGCTTCTATACTCTGATTCCGCTATTTATACTGGTTTGTGATGTGAGAATGTGAAAATGTTAAGGTACTGCTATCGGAGATCCTGGTAGGTTGTAAGATAGGTACATGTCTTACTCACACCGCCGGTATTCCTAATCGTAAGTTGGGTCTGCCGGGAGTGGGGTGTGACAGGTGATGTGTGTGGATTTTGAAATGTTTGTAACATGATGTCATTAGGTTCAGCTTGGATAATGAAAGACCAGCAGATGAAAACTGATCGGCTAACTTTTTTTGTTTGGTATCATTCCAATGAAAATCAAAAGTCACAATTTTAGGTAGAAATCTTAGTTCCTATTAGGTTTAGGAATGAAGCTTTAAGATATATGGATTTAGGGTTTAGGCTAATACCACTGACAATAATGAAGAAAGAGAGAGAGAGAGAGAGAGAGAGAGAGAGAGAAATCTAATCCAAACAGGAGAAAAGGTATCAAAGTTTGATTATTGGACAAAAAAATTTTCATCAGTGGCTAAATGATGGACCTGTCCAGATGTGACCCCAATCACTCCCCACCTCTCTCCGGTCTCCCCCCCCCCATATTCCAGTCATGATAGGCCATTGTGAATGGAAACTTGACCTTAGGATAACTCGGTCCTTGATTATTTGTTTCTTAGCTGGTACATACCTGGAGGAGTTGTCCAATTAAAATCAAGAGGGCCCATGCAAGGGCTTGACATCATCCCATTCGGACCATACTTCACTTAAAGCCCACAAATCTGGTTATGCAATAATATACTGATCACACTACAATCTGAGTGAGATCTAAGTCCAATTGTCAGAGTTGGCTGAGAATGGTAAGGATAATAATGACTTAGAAAATGTGTATATATTACTTGAAACCTTCTCTTAATTACCCCTTGTCTTATTCCCAGAAAGTAAGTGTTAATTTGGGGCCATAGTGGTTCCGTGCCTAGCACACTGAGTGCCCGTTTCATGTACAAAAAAATATGAGCTGTGATAGCCCCAATCCACGTACAAGAATAGTGACATGACGAGGCAAATATGATTCTTCCTTTGTTGAAATAGTGGCATGGCGAGGCAAAGGGGGGAAGCAACTACGAAGCCCCTTATAGCTTAGATGGGACTTGACAAGCCACTTCGCATATAGAATAGAATGCAAGGACGGATGGTCGTAGATCAGCTTACTCTTCGTCTAGCGGTGGTAGGGAAGGAGGGTGCTCTACGATCAGCTCAACCTAGAAGCATTAGCTAGTAGAAGCTAGCATCTGAAGGTTTGAGGATCGACTCCAGTCACATGTGGGTGTGTGTGTGTGTCTCTTAGGAGTAGGTTGACTATTGGCCTTTCAATACCCAGTAGGGGGTGTAATAGGATAAACTCCCAAAGAACAAAATCAATTTGAGGCTAGAATTGGAAATTGTCCCACTAAAACCTGATATCAGATTTTCCCATTAATAAAGGAGCAGTTCTTGAACAGGATTCCCAATGGTACCAACACCAAAAAAAGCGGTTAGCTATCGAAAGGAACCGGAACCACTGGTACGTTTTAAAGGGGGTATACTGCATGTTCTTGTATTCTAGTTTTATGGTTATGGTTTTGTTACTGTAAATTTGTTTGTTAATAACACTAAAACTATATCAGGGCTTACACGTGATCTTAGCAAGTATGAAAAAGTAAAACTATGAAATTCATCATCATTTTGTATACTAATTTGCTTTCTAGAGTAAGTTCCATCTTAAATCTCATGACAATAAAAAGAAGTACAACATTAATAATGCTATCATCTCGTTAGGAACTACTGAAGTTGTTCTCTCCTTTCTATAGTGCTCAGAACCGTTTAGGAATTGTTACCATTTTGTCCCGTTATTAATCAGGATAGGTAGCTGGATTGAAAGCTTCTTGACGGAAAACCTACCCCAAGTAAGAAATCAACAAATGCCAAATAATGGTACAACTGACCGCAGCTTTGAGAATGATCCGTGTCTTTCAAAGAGGTTACAACAGCTGGAAAAAAGATTTGGGATAGAAGTGTGGGTCTCAAAATCAAGTTGATCACCCACTAGGACCCAAACTTGTCGAGTAAGCGGGCAGTCTAAGAACATGTGGTTTGAACTTTGATAATGAGAAGAGCAAAGCAAAGGTGACAAGTCAGGTTTAAATTGAAACCTCTTAAGTTGAGAAAGTCAGGAAGGGGAAGCTGCTAATGCAAAAATTTCCAAATCAGATGTTGGATCTTGGGAGCAGTAGGGAGCCCCTCTAGATCCGAAGCTAGGTGATGGGGGAAGAATAACAAATCAGTTGATGGTGATGTTGTAGGCTGAGGCAACTGTGAAGGAACCACACGCGAACTTCTCCTCAGTGGGAGTGAAAATTGGGATTGGAATGGACAAAATGATATAAGCTATGTTTGAAGGCCACCAAAAGAGAATCAGGTCTTTGGCCTCATGTCCTGGAACCGGCGGGGATCAGTCAGATGAGAAACTCTAGTATGAGCGTCTCTGAGAATTGGGAAGGGAGCATTGCTGGGAGATACATTGGGGATCTAAAAATCAGTCCACGGATTAATCCAGCAACCATCACCAACTCGATAGAAGAGCCCTCTTCGTAAATATCTCCGGCAGAACAAATGGACTTCCACCCCCACGAGGCAAAGGATGGACACTTGGCATGGAGGATGTTGGAAAGTATTTTTTGTTTCATAAGAGAACTCAACGCGAAGCAGGAGAACGGAGAAGCTCCTAACACTTTTTTGCCAACAGGGCATACTTCATTGCATCTGATTTTTTGACATTTGAGTCCTCCCATCCTCTTCGGTTTGCATATGGTAGACCAAGCAATAGTGAGAATCTTCCTACAGTTTCAATTGGACCAAAAGAACTCTGTTGATGGAGCCGAGCAACTTGTGAATTGAGGAAGGGACCTTGAAGCGGGAGATAACATAGAGGCATGGCTGACAAGGATGATTAAATACAGACTAACTTACCCGCTGGCCTTAAGAATTGGGTTTTCCAATGCTGTAATTTTCTTGATACTCTTATTGATCAGATTAGAATAATGGATTTTTGAGAGCTTACCGCTGATGAAGGGAATACCCAAGCGCTTGTCGAGTTCTGAAGCCGGGGCAATCAGAAAAAACTCTCTCAGCTACCTCTCGACATTGGAATCCACATTGAGGCTAAATTGAGCTCTAGATTTTGATATGTTGATGGTCTGACTTGAGAACTTGCAATAAGCCTCCAATACCCTGTTGAGTCCCCCCTACCCCATGCACTAAAGATGCTCCCACACCCTCCCATTGGCTCAAAGTTGCCCTAAGGCTATGTTTGGAAGCCAAGAAAAGAAAAGAAAAGAAATCTAATAAGCACAAGGCATGGAGACCTTAACACAAGGGCATTCAAACAAATCCAAGGGCCTTCAACAGTAGACCAGGTAACTTCCCACACTTCAGCACATAGATATGATTAACATTCTTAACATATGCTAACTGATTGTTTGAAAAAAGAAAGAAAGAAGAAGAGCATTACTAAATTTCACAAAAACAAAATATTGAATAGACAAGAGTTGCACTAGGGTGTCGGTCCCGGTTGCCTTAAGAAATCAACAGACTATATAAATGGACACAGGACACCTTAAGCTTCTCCCCATCCATCAACTAAAGCAAGTTATGTTGCTGGTTTTTTTTGTCTTTATCCGATCTCCACACTCTGTCAAATGAAAAAATTACCATGTCATTATTTATTACATTTCACTTATGAGGCTGATATAATAAAATGATGATTATATTTCACCTCATTACATCATAGGTTCTTCACATATTGATCAAGAGACGCGTTGAATAACTCGCATCTAAAATCAGAAATAAAAAACGAAATCAGTCAGTCTATATTTTGCAACTGAAGCTTGCAATCCAAAAGGAAGAAAAAAAATTCTAAGAATTATAGTTGTAACTACAAGACTCTGAAAAGAAGAAAAAAAAAGTACTTCCAAGTATCACAACACCCACATATAAATAATTAGTATCTGCCTAATCCCAAAAAGAAAATAAAGCAAGGAAATATTAAATTTGGTCACAAGCCAGCAACGACAATTCTACAGATGAACTGATATGGTTCCCCCACCAACCCAAATAACATTATTTGTATTATTACATATGTAGCAACCAGAGAGAGAGAGGGAGAGAGTTATTTCTGCAGATTATGGATAGCCAGCTGAAAAGGAGAAAAAGCAAGCTATGATAGGCACCAAAGACAGAAGAGTCATGATTACTCTACATCTGAGCATGAAACTATTGAGTTATGCAACAACCAAATGTACAATAAGAAACAAAAACGTAAGAACAGTTGAAGCTACTTGCAAAGAAATCATTATTTTTGCTTGCAGGAGGAAAAATATAAAGAGAGAAAAAGAAGAAGATAATAGAATAGGTGCTTCCAAGTCAGAACCAGCAACTGGATGGGGTCAGCGTAATGGTATTAAGCCCTTCCCTCTTGCCCGAAATTTTTTTCTAGTTTTTTAAAAATAATTGCTCATCTAATGATTAGCTTCAAATGGTGTGTCAGATTTTCTTCATTTTCTTGCTTCTGGTTTATTATTAGTGTTCAAAATAAATTGAATACATGAATTTTTATGAAATTTTACCAGCCTGAGTGACATAGCAGCCATTGAGTGATTGGATTAACATATAGATTAGGAAACCCAAAAGTAAAGCTGTTGCTTCAATATTGGCCCCATAGAGAAGGCTACATATGTAAGGAGTGAGGGATACTAATGCAATATGAAAATCCAGATTATAAATTTCAGATGTAAGCAGGCCCAATGATCAGATCACAGATTTGAGATAAAGGAAGCAACTGTGTTGGTAAGGAAAAAATTAAGATTGATGGATTTTTTTTTTTTTTTTTGGGGTGGTGGGGTGTGGGGGGGGAGGGTGTGGGAAGAGATGAGATTGATCTTCTTGGGAGGAAGAAGAGAAGAGAAGGGAACAAATCAAGTATGACATACCAATCCCATATGCACTGCTCGACAACACCAAAACTCTTAAAAAAAGTTCATTCTTTACTCAAATCATCTCTAACTTATGAGGATGTCTTACATATATAAAAACCTTCTAAAATTCCTAAATTGATCCATAAAAGAGCTCCTAATCACACTAATACAGTCAATAAATTTATAAACTCAAGATAGAATTCTATCTAAATATTTATCTGAATCTAACCCAAATACTTAACAACTAATCCAGTGTACTAACTTTATTCCTGTTTTATAGACTTATCAATTAGGCACATTACAATGAAACCCAAAAAAATAAAAGGTACAACCTATAATATAACTATTCAAAGGTCAATTTTAGCCCACTAGACTGCCGCAAGCACCTTTTGGGCCTCCCAAGCTTGTGCATAGGCTTCTAAAAGAGATTGAAGTCTAATACAACTGCATCAATTCCCCCTCGGTGTATATATATATATATTTTTTTTTTTGAGTTCTGTAGAATGGGAAGATTTTTCCAACGCATAATCAGCATCCACCATCCTATATGACTATATCTAATGAAGTCGACATTTAGACCACGATCCAATAGTTCAACCAAAAGGGAACCGTTGTTGAAGTTGTAATGTGGAAGCACAAATTCAACTGGTTCAATCAAAAGATCAACCAATTTATGCTTCTCCATGGGTGATCCGTCAATAATAACTGGAACCACTACGTCTTCATTGTCGATGGTTCGTTGTCGTGTTCTTCCACCAATTATTCAACGATCAAGGTCAATTTATTGAAGGAAGATCCCATATGATTACTTGTAATCAACCATTATTACTTAAATCATTGTCGCTGAGTTTCTTTGTTATTCAATTCAAGTCCTCTCGCACGAGTTGAAGTTGATGGTGGGTAGCACACAAGATGGTAGGATCCATGACATTAATGGTCAGGTTTGGCTTTGATATTAATTAATGCAATCTGTAAATCCATATTATGAATCTCAGATGCAAGCAGGTCCAATGATCAAATCTGTGATCAGATATGAGATAAAGGGAGCGACTGCTTTTTTAAGGTAAGAAATTAGATCAATCGACAGAGCGGGAAAAGAGATGAGATTGATATCAAGTATGAGATACCAATCCCGTAAGCATTACTCAACGGTACCAAATAATGTAGAAGCTAGTTCAAACGAGAACCAACCCTACAGTAGGATCGATATTCCAGTAGCTGATAGAATCTCCAAGAAACTTGCTGTCCAGAAATCCAGATTTGATGTTGTCGCAGGAAACTAATAACAGAAATTAAAGATGAAGGGGGATAGGTTGGGTCGACTAGCTCACTCTTCCCAAGAGCATCTCACCCAAGTTGTCTCTCACAGCACTGCATCTCACAGTTTTCCAGCACAAAACTTTCTTTTATCTTTTCATTCAATCGTGGGCTGTAGATCAGCCTTCTTCCTTTATTTATAAACTTTAGATTGATTATGAAATTGGGTCCTTCCTTGCAAAGAAAAGGAAAGGAATCCTTTTATAATTAGTTATTATCCTACTTGGAAACTAATTATAAATCAAATCAAATCTCTCCCTTTTCCAAAGATAGAAACCCAATAAATTATAATTCCTACTTTCTAAAAGTAAAAAACTAAAATTAGAAACTAGCTCGATAATATCTTTCCAACTATTACAAGGAAATATGAAAATGAAAACTACATCAATCAAAAATTTCCTAAAATCATGCAGCTTAAACTCCTCCATGCAAGCTGTCCATGGGGCCCACAAATCAAAAGGGGCTCTTCTTCTAATCTTCTCCATGCAAGTTGTAATTGGGTTGAACCACTCAAGAGCCAAGCCACACCAGACCAAGCTGCCTCCCACAGCAGTAGCATCCCACAACCGGTCTGGACCTCTGTTAGCAAAAACATGTTTCCATTTTTTACCATTTAAAACATGTCTTACTGTATGCTTCCCAAAGATACAGGAAAAAACAGCAAACTTCAAGCATTCCCTTTCTAAACACGTTTAAAACATGCTCTTGTTTTTATGGAGTTTTGTAAGACTCGATCTTTGAATATAATGTCTACTTAATTGATCCTATATCTCTCTCCTAAACTCCAATAGACCTTATTCTTTCACCAAATTGAAGCTAATGCAATGGACTATATTTCTCATAATTACCTTCAACTCAAATTCAATTCACAGACCCCGAAATTGAGCTATAAACTGACATATTTGCTGAAAAATATTTCTAAAGTGATGACTCCTAACTCTAAATGAACATATACCACTTCGAGAGTATGTTGACTATGTTGACAACAATGAACAACACCACAACCTAGTCACATTGCTCAATAAGACTTTGGGCATGTGTGTTGTATGCATTTAGAATTGGTGTTGGATGATATTCAATGATATGTCTTAAAACTTATAATGAGACATGGAATACATAGGCATTAATGTTAGATATTGTAGTTGTTTTGAACACTAGATGCAAATATTCATATAATAATTCCTTAATTTATATAAGTATACTACCGTTTTTCTAGTCCCATTTGTTTGAAATCTACACGTTTAAAACATGTACCATCCGTTTTCTGATTTTTACCGTTATTTGTCTTTTTGACTGTTTATTTGACCGTATCATTCGGAAAAAAATTCTGTTTAAAACCCTTACCATCCGTTTCCATTTTTTTTTCATTCCCGTTTTTGCTAACTATGGTCTGGAGTCTGGACTGGTTTTGCGGCCTTGTTCCTGCAATCTACATCACCAAAACTCTTAAAAAAACTCATTCTTTACTCAAATCATTTGTAATTGATGGGGTGTATTACATATATAAAGACCACCTAAAATTCCTAAATTGACTCATAGAAGGACTCCTGATCACTCTAAAACACACACACACAATAAAGTAAATCAATTCAAAACAGAACACTAACTATCAAGTATCCTGTTTTAACACAAATACTTGAATACTAATCCAATGAACTAACTTTATCCCCACTTTACAGACTCATAAATTAAGCCAATTATAATGAAACCCAAAAAAATAAAAGGCCCAACCTATAATAAAACTACCAAAAGGTCAATTTCAGCCCATTGGACTACCACCAACACCTTCTGGGCCTGCCAAGTTTGTGCATAGGCTTCCATACGGGATTAGAGTCTAATGCAACTGCATCAGTTAATTATTTGATAATATAAAGACTGGGAAAAAAAATGTGATTTGATTAGTAAAGTCTTAAAAAAGGAGTGGAGTCCATCATTAAAATAGTATGGTCTTTTTTAATTATTAGTATTTAGTAGAGCTTATATTTGACAAATCTTAGTTAGTAAGAGTTCTATTTCTATTAGGCTTCCATTCTCTTATTTCATTGTATTAATATATAGCTATAACCCTGTATGCATGAACAGTTATTTGAGAAATAAAATCTTTTACTTTTGTGAAGTGTTTGTGTGCCCCTATCTATACTTTTCCTATTGATTCTCTTTCTTCTTCTCTGTCCAGTTTCTTCTTTTCACTTCATCAATCTTCTCAATTAGTGCAAGCTGCAGCAGGCTATCTTGCTGCAGCTATCTTCAATACATAATAGGTCATATTTTACTGTTCTTCCTTCTTATTTCCCTGCTGCAGCTATCTTCAATACATAACAGGTCATATTTTACTGTTCTTCCTTCTTATTTCTCTATTCTGTTCTTCTTCATATACTCTATTTTCTTGTTGCTTCTTCGATTACTTGTCATTTCTGGAACTCTATTTCTTTTCTCCAATTTTCACTTTATGCTGTTTTAAGCTGATATTCTCTACAATCTGTTCTTACATTTCAGTTTAAACTCTCAATTCCCATCACTATCCTAATCCCACACTTGAACCTGTTGGAATGAATTGCAGATCAGGGAAATCTACTGTGTCACAGCCAAGGTTTGAAATTTCACTGAAATAACCGAGATATTTCGGTTTTGCAATAAACCAAAACGAAATGACCTGAAATTTATATGCAAAATTTATTGACATTCCCAAAATTTCACCAAAATATTTCGGTTTCAGCAGAGGGAAAAATGAATGTGAAATCCGAAATTTCGAACCTTGTCACAGCCATAGGTTTATTGATTAATAAGGTCTACTCAACCTCAATTCTAGGCAAATTACTATTCTACTTTCAGATTTAATTGTTAATTATGTTTCCATATTATTACCCTCTTCAGTCCAGTCTTCCCCCTATTGTATACTAACTATAATCTGGGCCCTATTTCAGAAGCTGCACCTCGATTGTCAACTAGAATTGGGGTTATTATGACTGCATCACTTGATTTTTAAACAAAATATCACACATGTGGCATCCGTCTTCCCCAAACCCATGCATGTGTAGACATTTCCTCAAGATCTCCTATTGCAGTTCAAATTTAAAATGCTCCCATTATTCACTTAGGATATGAGTAAAAAGTACCTAATTGGAGTTGCTGGAGTATAGGGTGGATTCTTAGTAACATATTCCACATACAAGTTGTAGATGTACTTCAGCGATTCCTGTAGATCACCAGTCTTGGGGTGAGTAACCACTATTATCTGCAATGTGGAGACAGATCAAGCAACAAATGAAATTGATTGTTTGTGTTTCGCTTGTTTCAGTTTTAATAAAAACCAAGTAAACGAGCCAATAAAACATGCTTTAACATTAAGCATACAGAGTGTCTAAGGATTCCCAGTCTGGAAAAATTAACAACTGCAAAGTTCATTTCAGAAATCACAGCCAGGCCCGAGAAATTTTAACTCTATTGCAATACAGAAAACAAATTTGTTTAGGGACTTATGTGGTTCTCTTCTTCCAGCTTGGTTGTCCTACGATAAAAGGGCAAAATCCAGAAGCACCGTCCCAAAACCTTTAATAAGATCATACATTGATTCTTACAAAGAATGTCTTCTCCAAAACAGAGTCTTGTTCTTACAACTCCTTGCTTAGCCTACACATCAGCAACTTCATTGGCAGTCCTTGGTTTCTAACAGAAGGAAACATTCAAATAGGCAGTAGGCCTAAACAGCATCCACTGAATCTCTCATCCATTCGATAACATTAGTTGCATCACTTCCCACCATGGCATGACTCCAATTCTTAGATGTGAGAAGTAGCAAACCTTCCTTCAGGTCGACTATCTCTCCACTGGGGTTCCTAGGAGGTCATCACATCTAATCCAGAGGCCCAGCACATCTACGGGAGTTGCTATTAGTGTCTTGCAGCATCCTAAAGAGAGTAATCATTTGGCCGATGAGCTGGCAATAGTAGGCTGGTAAGGGATGAGAGATCTACTGACCCCTTTCCATTGTTCAGCTGTCATTCCGCCATCTGTCTTTTGAAGACTTTCCAAGTTTTATCTGTTGGTTCATGGTCTCCATTGTTGTTCATTTTTCTGGTTTTCCCATTATGCACTAAATATACCATTGGTCCTATAGTGCAAAGTCATTACTCTTTTTAACGAATTTTCAGGACCTCCAGTGAAAAATCTATAAAAAGGAGCGGGGGAATGCACTTTCTGTCACCTTAAAACCACTTTCAACTTAGGGTGGAGTGGAAAAGCTATATCCAGGTCCATGTTTTCATGTGCAACATGGAGGGTCCATCAACTCTTTGAGTTTGATTACTTGTTTTAGTGCCAATAAGATCATAACTATATGGAACAAATATAAATTAAACAAAATAAATGAATGGAAAACTAAAAAATAAATGAATGGAAAACTAAGATCTAAGTGTCAAAGATAACATCCACAATTACATTACCCCCTGCGTATTCCAAGAGCACATGTTCTTTAAGGTCAAGGTTCTGCTGCTGAAAGAACTGCATTTGTCCACATCATACCATCCACAGAGCAATGGTTTCAATAATAATTTCAGAGCCTAAACTACTGATGTTTTTATAGGAAAGAAAGTGCCATCAACATGTTGAAAAATGGCTAAAAGTCGAGCAACATTTTAATGTTTTGGGAAGAAGGGGGACAAGAGGGAGTCCCAACCTATTATCTCAAGCTCCCCAGGAGGACTCAAACTTCCTTCCACTAGTGCACTTCCACATGTTACAAGTGAAAGAGATAAAACCAAATTGAACAAGGATATCAGAAGTGAAATGAGTTTGGTGACTATAGTAGTTGTTGAGAAAATTCCTTCTTACTTGTCAGAATGACAACACATACAATTTACCATTTCCTACATGGAAACAACTTGGAACAACTATATCACTAAGTTGAGGATGATGATGATGCCCACTTGGTTATTCCAATTTACCCAACTGAAGGAAGGACTAACATGACATTAATCTCATAAATAAGGATTCAATTTCCAAATTCTGACCAGGGCTCTATATAATTTTAAATGTTTAATGCTCTTTCAACTCCCAATAGTCACAGACAGATGATCCAACTAACAAAAGTTCCATGCATGGTATCAAAATAAACTCAATAAAAAGCACATGAAAGGAGGTCTGAACTAACCTTTTTCCCAGAGGGACTCTCCATAAAACTTAGTTTGTATGTGTTTGAACGGAAGCTATGAAAAGAACAACCTTGTCCCAGTAACTAAGGCACCCCAAGATCCCCTTTCTCAACGCTGTTCAAAGCAAGAATGAACTATAAAAGCACTAATATCACAATGCATGTATTGAAAAAGATGACAACTGTACTTGAACACAAAATACAAGAAAAGGAACCCAAAACATACAAGAAAAAATTCAAAAAAAAAAAAAAAAAAAAAAAAAAAAAAAAAAAAAAACCCCACAATGTGACCTTCATCACAAAAGGAATCACAATGGCACAATGGGTGTGGTTCCATAGTATTTGGAGCATAGACTGTTAAAATATATTGATCCTCTAAATTCAGTACCCACCTCAGATCATAGGGTTACACTAATGTGGCCCTCCTTAGCATATTACAACAGGTCATGTTATAGGCAGCAACATGACATATTAAAAAGAAAGAAAAAAGCCAAAACATTCATGAGGTGCAATACATGTAAGAACAATTTGGGGAAATAGAGACCCAATCAAGGGAAGGGAAGCTCATTCTGGTACCAGGTGCAATGCCTTGCTAAAGGAGAGAGAGTGCTGTCCACAGTTGGGTGGAGTTACTTCGAGGAGGAGGTGCAACTAAGGGTAAATGTAGATGGAAACATGGATCTCCCTCCATGGATGCTAATACGTTAAGTTGGTTACTGTTTCAGTACCCCCTCCCCTCACCCCCTCCTCTTTTCCTCTCACTCATCTTTTCTTCTCTTGCAGACAATGGCCCCTTCAAATCGCATGATACTCCAGTGTTTTTTAAGTCTTGAATATACTCTTCCTATCTCTATTGAAAAGTAGAATATAATTAAATAGAAGAATCAAATCAAAACTCAAATATATGGTACTTGCATCTCCAATGATGCTCTAGTAATCAAGTTTTCAGGCAAATGGCCGTCCTAATAGACAGGTTTAATATTCAATAAAATAGACAGCAGAATTTCAATACAAATGATGAACCAGTGCTGACCAATTAACTTGGTGTAGTTTCACAAAATTGAGATCAAAACTAAAACAAATGCTTGATTTATTCGAGGTGAGTCTCTGACAGATGGTTCCTCGAACAATTCTACACAATAATAAATCAAGCGAACATTGCATAAATCTATTTGTGAAGTCAACAAGACATGCCAACTTCAAGCAATTAATTAGAATACTAAAATTACATTGAGATTTTGTTTCACAGCCTTCTCCATTGAAGAGAGAGAAGAAGAAGAAGTATTACCTAGTGGGGTCCATCTTAGCAGTGAAAGATTTGAGGGAAAATAGGAGACCAAACATGAGCTTGTGGTCCTGGTTAGCGTTTAGGGTCCTCAGGGGGCGGTTCCATTCCCTATAGAGCAAACACACCCCATTCCTGTTGAAAATGTACATCATATTAGCATTGTTTCCTGATCCAGTTGGTGCTGGCGGTGATGGGCTGATCTCTGATCCTCCAAAAAATTGCATTCTTCCTCTTCCTCACTAACTGGTAAGCCAATCAAGATTTCCAAAAGTCAAGAGGGGGGGGGGGGAATCTGGATTAGAGTACAATAAAGCAAAAAGGATAGAGTAACAAATTGATCATTGTAGAATGAAATGATTTTCCCCCTCATTTTAAGATTATAATTAAAATACAACGAAACCCCAGAAGAAGAGTTCCAAAAACCAAGAAACCCAATCGTTACACAACGACATGCTATGAGTTTCACCTTAAATGAAGTCTGGGAATGAGAATGAATTTTGCAGAGGATTCTGTAAATGAATACTCAATTATTATCCGATGCCTAATTAAGATCTATAAAAGTATGTTCACAGTAACTAGGAATTTTTTAATAACAATGATTCCTACTCCATTTGCGGTGCAATCGATACATGTTGGGCCCTGCCTCTGCAACGTCAAAATGTCACAGTTGTTTTCAATTCCATTGTGGTACCAATGTCTCTCTGATTCCATTTGCAACGTCCAAAAAAAAAAAAAAATACAGAGCTTGTACTCTAGGGTTTGAATTTATGCATACAAGAGAGAGAGGAACTCACTCCGACACTTTTTCTGCTGTCAACCTTCGATCGCTATTGAATCAAAACCCCAATCGAATCTGAGAGACGAAGTGAGGGATGTGAAAAGATTGCCGTAACTTTGGGTTTCACACAAATGGGGGACGAGGTTTTCTGCACCTTGGAAGTGGGAATGAAGAAGAAGAGAAATCCCAAATATCAAATCAGAGGAGGCGGACGGTGTGAGGTTGCTTAGACTTCAGTAGTTACAGACTTACTGTTGGTGTATGATCTCTTGTATTCCGTTACAGTTTAATCCAGGGAGTACTGGTGCAGCACCTAGACTGGCAGGACGACAGTCCCGCTAACCAATTAGCGGGCCATGGGGGTTGTAAGGGGGCAGGAGGCTCCCCTGCATAGCCGGGGGTGTAGGGGGGCGCAGCCCCCCACTCAAATTTTTTATTTGAGGGCAATTGTAGTTTAATCCGGACTAGGGTTTTTTTCGCTATATATTTGTAGCGAGTGTTTCTTTCTCTATAATGCAAGCAATATTGAGAGGTGTGAGGACGAGCGCTGTAACCGTATTCTCCATTGATAGTGAAGCAGGATCTCATCTCACCGGGGACGTAGGCAACCTTGCCGAACCTTGTAAAATCCGTGTGCATTGTTTGATTTGTTTTTCCATTATCTTCTGCATTGTTTTAGGGTTGCGTTTCTACACTTACAGCCTTACAGGCATCGTATTTTCACGTTTTCACTTTTAGGTCTCCTCCTTCCATAGTGAGTAGTTACCGATTTACAATGGGGATTTGGAACCCAGGTTTCCCAAAAAGAATCGGTGATCTGCTGATTCCGACTCCGATTCAGATAGGCTCGGAATCGGCTCAAGAATTCTAAAACCGGTGTCCAAGTGTAAGCTGCAGTCCCAGACA
Organism: Macadamia integrifolia; assembly: GCF_013358625.1. Classification (NCBI taxonomy): domain Eukaryota; kingdom Viridiplantae; phylum Streptophyta; class Magnoliopsida; order Proteales; family Proteaceae; genus Macadamia; species Macadamia integrifolia. The sequence goes on from NW_024868480.1 coordinate 101,506, forward strand.
GAACCATTTCTCTATAATATATTATGGGATAAAGAATGCTAACCGATTGTGTTCCCCATGCCCAAATACAAGAGAAATAAGGTCTATACTCTCTCTCTCTCTCTCTCTCTCCTTCAAAATGAAAGATTAAGACATCTTTCACATGATTAGAACAAAGAGAGATAAGACACATGAGCATGCTGGCATAGGCCACACCTCCGCATATGCTCTGCTTTGAGGTGTTTCACATGAGATTAGAGCCATCAGCCTCACTAGGCTCATTCAAAGTAAGTTAGTGGGTTGTCACAATCAAGTCAAGACCTGGTGGGCTGTGACTGGGTTCTCTCTGCCTCTCTCTCTGTGAAATGAATCCCTGCCTTTCCTATATGATCCCTAATCCTGTGCACCCCACTCGTGCCGCCCACTGATTTATCATATGCAGGCATAGCTGTGACTGGGTTCTCTCTGCCTCTCTCTCTGTGAAATGAATCCCTGCCTTTCCTATATGATCCCTAGTCCTGTGCACCCCACTCGTGCCGCCCGTTGATTTATCATATGCGGGCGGTGTGCCAATCCCTTTTTCATTCCTTCATTTGACGAGAAAAAGTAACAGAGATTAACAAATAGTGGAGAATAATTTCTTGCTATAATTGGGATAATGCTCTTTGATGGGAGGAGCAAAATTATAAATTGAGGTTTCCCTCTCTCACTAGACTTTCTGGCTCAATGTCCATAGCTAATTAATAGCTGATTCCTGGACTTGGGAGAGACAGGAAGATCACCACCAAAACCTTAGTTCTACACCTTAGAGGTTTCCTCTAGCATATATATGGTGTGAGCAAGGAGAGATAATGACTGTGCAAAGAGTAACAAGTGAAAGAAAAAAGTGCATTTCTGCATCAATTCCTTCTCCAACTTGGTTTCTTTTAGCTTCTCAGAATTAGATCAATGGGCTTATGGAGATGAGTTCTTGAACTGCTTCTGCTATTTATTTGAAAAAATTTCTTACATAAACTTGATAGCGAAGAGTATCATTAATCTTCAAATAACTTCTTAGGTGCATACCATTACCAAATGAAACAAATGGAAAAACCTATTCTACTTTTCAATCAATGGTTCTACATCAAGGACAGAAAGTAATGAGGTAGTTGGCACCAGTGCAAGTAAATGTACTAGTCTTATCATCATAGGCATAACTGTAAGCTTGAGGACACTGTTTCTTGAAGATCATAGAATAATTTGTTGGTTTGCAGGTTGTTGGAGATCCATAATTGCCACTGCAACAATACTTAGGGTCTTGAAATGCCTCACAAGCACTCTTACAAGCCATTGCTCTCCCATTTGCTCCATTAACACTCAACTCTGGTGGGCAAATAGAATTCACATCACCTGGACAACTAGCTGATTGGCAAGTACTGTTAGTTTCCCCAACCTGTGGTGTCACCGACATCGGCAAGTTAAAGCCATCGACGAGGCTAACATCGTAGAAATCTAGGCTGCCGTTGGTTGCTATAGTGAATTCTACTAAGGTGGCTGGTGGAATTGCACCTGCACCTTTGCAAGCAATGTCACCTGAGGCACAGTCAGCAGTGGCACACTTGAAGGAATTGTTAGTTGTGGAACAAATTGTACGACCCCAGAACCTGCCTGACCATGGGGCTTGTGCTTCTAGTGATGATGATTCTCCAGGGGAAAGCTTGAAACCTGTTGATGATAGCTGACTTGATCCTCCTCCTGTTAATGTCCCTGGCCATACTGTGTATCCACAATTGTTTTTGAATGTGAATGTGGCTTGGTGTGTACCTGCAAAACCCAACATTCATGAATGAATCCTGATTTGGTAATGAAGAAAGTTTTCCTTTATCCCGAGTGAGAGTTCATCACGCCATTCTAGGGTTTACAAATCCCTACAGGGTTTTAATTTGTCCCCGAAAATACCCTCATGCACGCCTCTGAAGCCTCACCCTGGATGGATTCTTGGCTTAAGGAAAACTGGATCCTTTGCTAATATCAATATCCATTTTGAACAAAGAAGAACGTAATTTGTATAATTTAATTGGATCAGAAGAATTCAATGAGTTGACTCGGAGATCTAACAAGTTGGCTGAGTTTCTAATTCTTACTAACATGATTTGATTTCAAGGAATTCAGTAACAACTGTGAATACAGTAAATTCTAGAGAAAATTTGCCCCTGTCGTATCTAGGGAGGGCCATAATGTATGTAGTATAATCCTTATTTCAAGGAGAGGGTGTTTCTTGAATGGAATCCGTAATTATTAGGTCCCAATAAAGCAATCTTACTCTTATGTTGTGTTTAGAAATAAATAAAAAATATAAAACAATCAAAATCGACCTAAAATTACCCTAATCCTGGATTTTGGAATAGGATTGGACAATCCAGATAGACTAGAATCAGGATTGGTCTCAGCTGATCTGGTCAATCGGATCCCAATTTTTAAAACCCTGAAAAATAGTCAGTAAAGAATTACATAAAAATCATTACTTTATTTTAACAATTCTCAAACCTAAGAAATAAAGGACAAAGATATTCTAATAAGCATATGTCAAGGAATAGTGAGGAGTTGGTTTTATAAAATATTGCATCAAAATTTTTTTGGTGAAAATTTATCCACATAACACAAATTCTAGAGTGTTTATTTTATGGCAAAAAAGAAGCAACTTAACCTAGTTGATCAATCCAATAATCAAGATTATGGCTATAAGTCATTGTTTATATGGATTATGGATGTGAGGGTCATCAAACAACCCTACATTAATCAAGCAGGTTTGAGTTAAACCCACAAAAGCCATTGTTGTTGGCTTGCTATGAAAAGAGAGAGAGAGAGAGAGAGAGAGAGAGAGAGAGAGAGAGAGAACCCTTTAAAGAACTGATCTCCATAAGGCTTAATTAGCAGTTTAGAGAGAGAAAGGAAACACAAGAAATTAAAAGAAGATACATATGATATACCTGAAACGAGGAGGGCCAAGAGAAGGGTGAGGAGTCCTATTGCAGCCATGGCTGTATCAAATATCAATATGCTTGAAAGTGAACGGTTTCTACACTAACTGCAGGAAAGGGTACTTATAAATAGGTATCACGAGTTGGGTTTTTTGTTTTTTGGGTAATCATTATAATGAGTTGATTAATTTGGGAAGAAGAGAAACGAATACGTGGAGAGGATCTTCTTACGTCAGCCTACTTTAAATGCCAAAAACTGCCATGTACAGATCCTCTTTACGTAACTTCTTATTTATTTTATTTTATTTAAGAAATTGTCCAAGGACACTTTACTCACGCATGCCACTTGGGTAACATGGAGGGAGAGGGAGAGGGAGAGGGAGAGGGAGAGGGAGAGGCCGGGGAGAGAAGCATTCACACACCCATGTGATAGGAGATGATCTGACCTCTCTTCAAGCCGGAAGCTGCATCTTGTGGTGTTGGATCCACCTTCTATACATAAGTTGAACATATGCTTCATGTACTAACAGCTGTACCTTTTGATTCCATAAATACCCCTTTTTACCACCCCTTTGACTGATAATAAATGGGAAAACTGTTGACACATGAAGGGTATGTCCGTACGTGTAAGGGATCTCAATCATGGTCTTAAAAATCTTGACCGGGGAAATCTGTATTGATTTGCTAGTAAGGTGGTATAAAGGGAAAGTGGTTCAAAAACACCCGTCTAAAAAAAAGGGAGTAAATTCTTCTGATCCCAACTGATATTGGTGATGGATCTGATCTGTATCAATATTAGTTGAGATCGATCCTAAGTTATAAAACCTTGATTTCCAACTCTGAAAATTCAGGATTATGAGAAAGTGGCTCATTGTTATTAGAGCATCGTAGGCATGCATGCCAATAAATGGGTGGAGATTCAAAATTTAAAACATAGTTAATCGAGATGATGATCTCTCTATCTAATGGTCAAAATAGCAACATCATCTATCCACGTGGTAAAGCACCTACAACAAAGCATGTAGAAAAGATTCCTACTCAGTTTCTTTTTTTTTTTTTTTCTTTTTTTAAATTTATTTTGGATAAATACCCAGTTTCCTCCTTCGTAAGAAATTAATGCTTCTAATGATCATTGACGTGGAATTTCTTGACATTATCTCATATAATTTCTTTTGTAATAAAAAAAAGCTATATATACTGTGTTTGTCTGTAAGGAGAATTAAAGGTAAGAGAAGTAAAAATTTCAAATTTAAAATAGTAACTTTTGTAATCATTACCCCATGTAACTATATAATTAACTCCAAATCATTCCATATTTTGTTATTAAAAATATTTTATTTTGGATTCAAATATTTTGATTTAAAAGGTAAAATAAAAATTACATGTAAAATATATCATTACTAAACATGGTAATAAATATAAGTAGTATATACGATCACATATATAATGATGACAAAAATTCCATTTTTTGATTTAAATTTTTTTTCCTTTCTTTTCCCTTTAATTTCCCTTGCAACCATTTGTAGCCATAATTATTCATTTTTATCTTCTTCGTTTGTGAAAAAATTAAAAAAGGCTTGATTTCGTCGCCATTATGATGTAGGGGCTCCATCACACAGTAGACTATACCATGTGGTTTGTTAGATTTTTTTTTTTTTTATAAAAAATAGTAAATTCCAAAGGTCCTTGTTCACATGTTAAGTTTAAAAGCAAATAAAATTTAGTCAAATGAAAAAATAAAATATCATAAAATCTTGAAATACCAAAGGATACACGCTGACACATTAACTACCAAAAGGCCCAAAAAAATTAAAAAAAATTAAAAAAAAGGGGAAAATAAATGAACAGGTTTGAGGTGTATGCATTTTTATACATCATAAAATTCATGGGATGAGATTTTTTGGAAGCCTTTTCGCCATGTCCCAGTTGGATGTGTCAAAATTTATGGACAAGTAAACCTCAAGTTCTTTGAAAAAATATAGGTTGAAATTTGATAGATGGTCAATTTGGCTCATTTCAGAATCGAAAATTTCTTTTGATCTAATGGGGACTCAAGCTTTGTTCCTCTAGTGAATTGGAAGACCACTTGTCAACCTAAAAAGAAAGTGAGCTCACTGACAAACAATATGCTCTAATGAATCAAGCTCTTCTGGCAAAAAAGTGTTGGGAGCTCTTAAATCAAAATTCTTCTCTTTGGGGTAGAGTAATAAAAGACAATTATTTTCCTAACACTAGTTTTATCCATGCATCCTGGCCCCATAATGCCTGTTGGGGATGGAAATCCATATTTGATGTTAGAACATTATCACTCAAGGGTCACTTTATTCAAGTTGGGAATGGTCGGAGTATTCATTTATGGACAGAAAATTGGATCCTGGGAATTTGTCCATCAGCTGAAAAACCTCATTCTTGGAAGCCGGAAATTATTTTTCACTTGTGGCCACCAGATGTTGCTTTGCGTACATTGTCTATTATATATTTCATGAATTATTGAATGCGGTGAATTTCAAGGATGTGTTTGTCTCTTATATTCTTAAACCTATTACAAATTATGGGTATCATAGTAACAGGCTTGCCTTTTGTTTTGCTATGGATATATTTCATTTCAGCACAGTCAACTACTAATTCTCGAAGAATTTTCATTCATATTTCATGGATTCCTCCCATAGACCCCATTCGTCAAGTTTAATGTGGATGGTGCTAGTTTGAGAAATCCCAGTGTGACGCCATTGGAGGTGTTTATCAGGATTCATCAGGTCAGTTTCTTTGTGTTTCACAAGAGGAATTGGAAATTCCGGTGCTATCGTGGCTGAAACCTGTGCTGTAAGACAAGCTCTTTTATTTGTTGATGTTAGAGGGTAGCAATATCTCCTTATTGAAACTGATTACTTGTTAGTTATTCAAATTTTGAATCACTCTATATACTCTATTCCATGGAGGATCTCAATGATTATTATTGTTCATTGCTTCTCTCTTCTTCAATGCTTCGATCAAGTCATTTTTCAGCATACATTCAGAGAGGTTAATCAGGTGGCTGATTACCTTGCTTCCATGGGTGGATCGCATCAAAATTTTGTTTCATGAAACAATTATCCCCCTCCTGGCATTTCCCTTTTATTGTACTCGGATGCTTGTGGAACTTTGTTCCCTCGCTAATTTTAATATAGTTCTTCTTTTTACCAAAAAAAAAAAAAAAATTTGGATCCCTAAGTATCTAATAGCTATAATTGTCATGTCATCTTTACATATTTCACAAATGAGTTGTATCATCAAAAAATTCTTCTTCACAAACTTTACGCCATAAATTTTATAATAAAAGCAATCAATATATTGAGGCAAACACCAATATCTTCTATTCACTCATAGAATCTCCCTACCAAAATCTAAGCTCATATTTTCTCTCTAAATCTAGTTGATTAATTTCTTACTTTCCTATTTAATCATGAATTTTTTTTTTTTTTTTTTTGGATGAATGTCATGTTTAATCATGAATTATCTCTTCCTACTATAAATATCCCTCAATTACCCATTGAAATCGTATTTTTCCATTGAATTTGATTGATATCGTATTTTCATATTTAAGTGAAAATCTCTCTCTCTCTCTCTCTCTCTCATAGGGTTTGTTTGTGTTCTACTGGATTGAACCGTCTAAAGATCCATATGGAAACAAAAAAAATTGTGTTGACAATCTAGCTCATTTAGATAGTCATCCACATCCTACGTGGAGCCTTTAAATGTTTCAGAAATTTTTTTTTTAAATAAAAAAAAAAAAAAAGGGAAGCTTCTCCCTAAGAAAAACTCATTTAAATAGCTTGCTCGGATAAGCTTATCAGAGGCACTTTCTCATCATGCCCCGTAGGATGAATGATATAATGTAACTTTAATCATTTGATCAAGAGGACACATTGATTTCATAAGTCAAATTTTAAAGCATAATGCAATCAAATATCTTTTCATGTATTGATAATTTGACATTATCCATTGATATATCCATACATATCTATTGACACTACAACGACTGATGTGTGTTTCCTAATTTAAAATATTTCAGAACTCATTTTGCCATTTGGAAAACACCGTCTAAGATCAAATCTAATATTTGTGACCCCTTGAGCATGGTTTGTGATCAGATATGGAGATACTATCGAACATTTGTACCCTACAAAATATATTGACCATAAGCTATTTTAACCATTATACCCCACGTCCATACCATGCACTATTCCGGTATGGGCCAAATATCAATAACCATGCCCTTGAGAAAGGCCACACCTGGGATTTAAAATTTCGATCTCTATCGAATTATAACAACCATATTGTATTGATATCAGTGAGTATCGATATGTATCATATCAGCATCTTTCAAAAGATTACTATATAATAGGTTTAAAGTATCGATCTATGTCATATCAGCCATATTATATCTTTATTGATATCGATATAATACTGTAAACCATTGCCCACACCTAGCAGTGGGATGAAGATTTGTACCCAACCAACCTTTATAGCAAAAGTCAGAAAATTCAAAACAAAGTGGAATTGAGACTTAATGATGACCATTGACTGAAGAGATTCCTCTTCAATGTGAGTCCAGCTGATATTATCTCATGACAGGAATCACCAATGAAGCATAGCTTCCTCAGCAGCTGCTTATGGGAGTGAAGCATATGAAAAAGAAAGGCTGGCAACATAGAGACATCTGGACCGATTCTATTGCTCTACAAATTTTTTGATTCACCATAGGACTTGCACATGAGCTATATGTGAAATACCTTTTTTTGGATATTCAGAATTTTCTGATAAACTTCAATCTCAAACCCCCTGATAATGTAATTAGTTTCTTACAACAGTTGCCTTTTTGGGTTCTCACAAGGAGAACCCCCCCCCCCCAAAATAATGATGTACATTTTCTTTTCTGCCTTGAATGATATTTTTCTTTTCAAAAAAAAAAAAAAGGGGGGGGTGGGGGTGGGAAATTTAACATCCATTCTTCCACCCATTTACTGTCAAAACAGAGAAAGCAAGTAGGAACAGAATTTGAAGAGATCACTTTCGAATTTGCACTGATTTCAGAGTATTGGAAAACAATAGGAAAATGAAACATGACAATTCAAATAACAGGCATCACAACTTCTTCACCAGTCTCATGGTGAAACGTACTGAGTGTGGCTGATTCAGCCAATCATTCTTTTCTGAGGTCACAAAAGATCAATCTTCATCAGAGGAATTATCCAGCGGAAACCCATGCATGTCATCTGTCATGGCTGTCTCCTGGATATGGTTGCAAAAGAAAGTATATAAATCAATTAACAAGGGTAAAAAAAAAAAAAAATCGAAGCCACAAAATTAAGCAAACCATGAATTATATGTTCCTACCGGCATTTTATCCCAGTCTTTTAATTTTGAACTAGTTAGCATATACTCGTCACGCAATGGAGCCCATGCAGGTGCTTCATCTGCCTCTGGCCCTTTATGTTTGGTATCCTGCATAAAGTAAAACCATGAATCATGGTGCTCAAAAGCGTTTCTTTTATGATAAGCAAAGATCTTTGACAAGGTTACTGAAGCAAATAAATCAGCTGTATTAGAAATAAGCTTGGTTTGGGTTCTATACATGTTGGGCCTTTGGTCTGGGTTTTCTTTTTGTAATTAAAACAATAAATACAAAACAAGTAGGTCTACAAGAAAAGTAGGTGTAAAACCAAGTCAACCCTACATGTTTTGTAATTTTTTTTCTTTCCCAGTAGATCTAGAAAATCTTCCCCGTATTTAATGGGTACATCTGTTTGTAACCAAGCAGCTTACGAATAGAAGTTGTAAGTTGTAATCAGACTTCATATGCCCTCAGCACAATTCACTTGTAAAATGAGTAATGACGTAATTTCACATGCAACAATGTAAGTGATGACTAAGATCCCTTGGGTTAAAGGGTAGAGAGGGAACTTATACATCGCACCCAACCATTCTATTCGATCGTCCAATTTTGCCCCATTGCCGAGTGCTGGCTGATTTCTAAAAAGGGGTTGAATCAAGGTGGCAGACAGCTCAAGCCATTGATTTTCCTATTTCTAATCAAGCTGCAGGAAGTAAAAGCAAATGCAGAAAATGAAGAACCTTTCTTTCTCCTCTTTTTTACCTTTTGCCTTCTTTTTTTTCTTTTTTTTTTTGGGTGGTGGGGGGGGGGGGGTTTGCTTGGAAAAGGATTCCTACCTTGGCGCTAGTAGTGTGTGATTGGGTCTTCCGAAGATCCGAGAAGAAGGCATCTTTCCTTCGCTTCCCCAGTGCTGTCAGAGTCAACAACATATTCACCAAATTAGCTTAAAATACACATAATATGTACAACCAAGAAAAACAACTGGTGGGAAAATGGCACCACCCCAACATAAACATACTTCTGCCGTTTGGCGGAAATGTAATAATAATTTTTTTTATTTTTTTTTTGGGGTGGGGGTGGTGGGTGTTTCCTATTTTAGTGGAAATGCTACCATGATCTTCTATCTTTAAGGTCTTAGGAAAACTAATGGGTCTCAACCATTATCTACTGCCTGCAAGGAATTCAAATGTTGCAAGGTTGATACTTTAATGCCAAAGTGGAAACAAAATTAAGTGAAGGAAATTTTCCCATTCATTTTCCACTTCCTCAGGGTTATCCATGTGGCATGTTGTTTTCCCTTATCCTTTCAAGGTACCAAAGGCCCATTTTGCTAGTGGCCCGTGCATATAATGATAATATACTAACGGTTTGCTGTTTAATATATAGAGCACATAAAATCCCAAATTAATGCTTCATGTTCTGATCTTCTTTTCAACAGTGGTACACCCAATTTTTATGTGGAGTTCAGAATGTGTAGTAACAGCGTCTGAGTTTTGTGATACTTGCTTTGGTCATTTTGGTGGACAAACTCTCTTTGAAATTTTAATTCAACATTTCTTCTCAATTATCACTTTCTTCATATTGGATGCTTCAACCCCATGGCTCAGCAACTTGATCTTGTGGCCTCCGGCATTGGCAACCTTGCCCAGAAACCTGATATTACCCCAGGCTGCTTGATTCTTCACTTAAGACACAATGAAATCAGGCAATAATGTCTTCAAGGTCGAGGACTATCAAAACAGAGTCCAAAAACAAATCAATTCTTCTACCACAAACTCCCCACGCTTCGTTCTCCCTTCCACGACTTTTAGCTCAAATCATGATCCCAACAACATGCAACGTATTGTCAATTTCATACACTCATACCAATCAATTCAAAATGGACTATAAATTTCCACTACATGTCCAAAACAAAACCCCCCACCACACATCATCCATTGGAAAGTCCATCTCTCACTCTCCCCCAGGCCCCAACCTTCAAACACAAAAACCACTACTGAACCAACACCTGGTTCTCTGTAACATTGAAATTTAAGGAACTTGCCCCCATTCCCTCCTTTCCCCTAATGCAACCTAGGGTTACAACACCCTAATTAGTTAGGTAGCTCTAAGCCCACTACGAGTGATTAAAACTCAAAACTAATTGGTGCAGTGGAAAATTTGTAGTTTCGGAACAGTTTACGACCCGTGAGCATGGGTTTTTTGCGCACCACAGCTCACCAATTGCGCTAGGCAATTGTTGTTATCTAGGACCATTTCGACAAGAGCACAGAAAGGATTGAAAAGTAAATAACATTTTGAAGGGGAGGACATTCTTAAATTTAAAATAAATATAGGATCAATAAAAAAAAGTTTAAACAGGAAGATTTTTAATATAATACGAGCAGAATCTGTCCGTTTGTAATAAGCAGAATTTTTCCTCTGTAACTTCACCACAGTAACAAACCTGCAGTGAGTATGCCTGATAACAGGTGAGACAATTCTTCCAACTGAAGTCAAAATGACCAGAAATTGTAGGTGGGGTTCACTAACTCCAAGACATGCTGGTTCAAACCCACAAAATCCAGAATAACAAGTAGTCAAGTAATATTTAGTTACTCAAATTGAACCTGGCGGAAATTACACAGGATGTCACCCACAAAGGAAGTATCCGTATGCAAAATTCAGGATCTGCTCTGTTTGTTTCAGTGTAAAAGAGTCAGTAAAACATATTTTATCGTAAAATTGGATTTTTCAGCATTTGTTTTGTGATTTGAAAAATGTTCATGAGAGAAAATTTTACCAAAACTTATGCATTTACGAGAAAAAAACATGACAATTTTTACGCATAAAATGGGTGTAAAACAGCCCATAAAACATTTTGAGTGATTGCTCGACAGTTTTGAGAGATCGAGCAAGGGCGGCTTTGTTGGCGTCCTTGATCCAAAACTACATCTTCTCTTCTTCTTCTTTGTCCTCCTCCTCTTTGGCAATTTTCCTCTCATCTCTGCTACCATTGCCTTTGCTCTCGTACAATTCACAAAATTATTCACCACTTGGTATACATACTTCTGGGATCGATCAACACTGAACTCTGGGATCCAAAGGAAGGTTTAGATGGTTGACTGGAGTGGCTGGCGATACCATAGTCGCAGATCAGGATCAATATATACTAAAAGCTTCCCATCTCCTTTCTCTCTCCAATAACTTCTCCATGTGACCCTTAACATCTCGGTCTGTCTTGCGTCTAACAGTCAAAATGATGACCAAAGAACATAAGAGAGAACAGAGCAATGGGATGCAAGATCTATAGCAGCCCTTAGCATAGGTAGACATGCAGGGGCCATAGTTTTTAAGGCGCTAAGGCGACGGAGGCGTTTGAGGGTCTTTCGGAGCACCTTAGCGATAAGGAGGGCATAAAGCGTCGCCTTATTGACTAAAGCGTTCCTATGTAATTTTTTTATAAAACCAATCTATTTGGCTCAAATCCTAATTGAATCCTATTACTCATATGCTAAATAAATATTAAAGATTCATATCGATACCAATGTAAAATATTCATCAAGAAAACAAATCAATAAAGTGAATAAACTAAGTTCATCTTCATCAATTATTATAACATATTAACATATAATATAAATACATAATTATGAAACAAAATTATAAATATAAAAAAAAGAAAACATAAAATATACAAGTATTTATTATACTTACCTCTATGATGCCATAATGAGTACCTAAGCCCCAAGGTCATCCACTATATTTCTACTCCTGTCAAAGAAGTAATTAAGAACTTAGAATTAAAACACATCGAAAGTAAAAATCGAGATGCCAAATTAAATGGATGAGAAGTGACTAACCTGGGGATTCTTAATCATTCTAAAAAACTTTGAACTTCAATGAAGAAAAAACATAAAATAAATTAAAATGCTAAAAATTTAGTAAACAATGAAAGTCAAATACTTAAAAGTTCAAGGACTCAAAATACTTCAAAGTTCAAAGACTCAAAGACTTTCAATCCAAATCAGTAATTAAATTAAAATCTTCTTCTTCATCTGCATTCTGTTGCTAGCTTGCATCATTTGGAGCTATGCCATAATCGTCCTCAATGTTTTCATCATCACGAATATCCTCTTCACTCATCTCATCCACTTCTTCATCTGAAGAATCCTCAAGCTCAACCCTCCTACCACGCCAGGTAGAGCAAAGATTGGTTCCACTGGTAAATGTTGGAGCCCTCCTTGGTCTATTATGGCCTTGATATGATGAAGATGCCCCAAGTGCTCTATCAACATCTCTCCAAGTGAGATCATTCTCAGGATGAACTAAATCATCCTCTGATTCACCAATCATCCACTCACTACTCCAATTAAGCTCATCGAGCAACAACGGATTGTAGTTTCTGAATTGTTCTTTTCTTTCTTGGAACCTTGTTTGAAGTCGGCAATTATATTGAATGTAGACAAGATCATTTAACCGTTGATGCTCTAACATATTCCTCTTCTTGGTGTGAATCTGAAAAACATTAATAATATGAGGTTATCTACTTATCTTCAACAAAACCATATTAAGTGAAGTACAGGTACTCAGAATTCAATAGTCAATACTCACAAATTCAAATGTGCTCCAATTGCTCTCACAACCAGAAGATGAGCAACAAAGACTAAGTATGTGCAATGCAAACTTTGAAAGGTCAGGAGCAGTACTTCCATGTCGAGACCACTAAGAGACTATAAATATATAATATAAAAAAAATAGGTTAAGTAAAAAATCAACAAACAAAGTTCTAAACTAATTAAAACTTTAAAAAGAAATATACTTACTAGGATTCAACTTGTCCCTTTGTCTAATCGCCATGTCCTTTGCAAAACTTCCTTGAACAGTGGTATACTTGTCAACCTGGACAATGATCTTATCTTGCAAGGTCTCATCAGGCACCAACCATGCAAGAGCATCATTGAAGGCATCACTTGCTTTTTGAGCCAAGTCCAACCATGGTTTAAAGTATCTCCGATACCGATACGATACCCTCTGATACGTATCTTAAATTTAGTCGACTGATACGATACACAACGATACGATACATGAAATTTTTAAAATCCTTTCGAATCGATATATATCCTACGATACATACTGATATGCACCAATACACTATCGATACGTATTGATACTTTATGAAAATTATAAAATCGAGGTGAAATATACGTTTTAGTATGTATCGGTGAGTATTTGTATGTATTGATCAGTATGTAACGATAAGTATCAGTACGTATCAGTGAGTATCGGTACGTATCGGTGAGTATCGATAGTGCGCTACGGTCATATAATGGCCAAGATAGGTATTTTTTCAAAAAATATGATTTTTTTTAGGGGTTTTTGTTCCAAAGTTGCTGCCAACCATATTTCTCTCTAACTACAGTGGAAATCAAGGTTGGGAACAAGGATTTTACATTTATGGGATAACTACAAACCTTGAATTCTTAGTGCGATACTCTCAATTTAGTGTTTATGCATAATACATGTTATCAATAACTTTTTTTAACAATTTTTTTATGTAAAAGTGTTCAAAAAGGTATTTCATATCCATTTATGTGCATATCTTTAGCGTATCTTAGTGTATCTCCGATACGATACGATACCCTCCTATACGTATCTTTATTTTGATCGACCAATACGGCGACCGATACCGATACTTTAATCCTTGAGTCCAACTCATTATCTGGATTATCTGCTATTGCTTTAAAGAACTTGTTTGGATTGAGGAAAAAGACAGCTAAATATATTGATCCATTCATCATAGTCTCACAACGGTGATCAACAATTGCTATGATTTTCTTCCATTTCCTTTCATTGTCTCCAAAAAAAATTTTGATGTTCTTCTTTGCCACTTGTATTGCCATATATACTTCAGGCATAGCAGGCAACTCATCACCATCTACAATCCTCAAGAGTTGAAGAAGAGGTTGTGATGCTCTTATACAATCCATCACACCATTCCAGAATGTTGTAGCAAACACAGTCTCAGAAGCTTTCTTCCCTACCTCAGTAGATGCAAGCTTAGGACGGGACCATTCATTATCAACAATTAATTTTTTCAAAGATTCTTTGTGCTTGTATAAGCTCTGGAGTGTTAAAAAGGAACAGGCAAATCTAGTCACTCCAGCCCTCATTAAGTCTCCTCCTGTTTTTTGCCTCACAGTTTCAAGAAGGCGAGAGTGCCTGTAGATGAATGCAATTAATTTCCTGTCCTTCGATATAACAGACATATAAGAACGTAATTTGCCTATTTCCTCCATCATAAGGTCTATACAATGAGCTACACATGGACTCCAAAATAACCTCTTCCTTTTCTCCATTAGTAGTCGACCCACTGCAACATAGTTGGTAGCATTATCAGAGACTACTTGAACCACATGATCTTCACCAATCTCTTCAACCTTATTATCAAGTACCTTAAATATCGTTTCAGCTGTTTGTGATTGGTTAGATGCATCCATAGGCTCCAAAAGAAAAGACCCCTCCAGACAGTTGACAAGAAAATTAATTAGATGCCTTCCTCTCTTGTCTGTCCACCCATCAGACATGAGTGTGCACCCATATTTCCTCCAATATCCTTGATACTTCGCCTTTAACTCATCAATTTTATCCTTTTTAAACTTCAATAGAGGCCCTCTATAGTCATGAATTGAAGGGGGCTTGAAACCTGATCCATATTGACTAATAGCCTCTACCAATTCCTCAAAACTCCTTAACTTCAAAGCATTAAATGGAACACCACTCTCATAAGCCCACCTTGCAAAGTAAGAACAAAGTTTATCTCTTTCTTCTTCTTCTCTTACACGGCTCTCCATTGTTGTCTGATATGAACCTTTATCCCGCCTATCTGCAACCACTTCTTCAGGAGTCTTCCTCACATGCTTATCCATGGGACCTCTTACTTGTTGTTTGTATTGTGCTTGAATGATAGTTTTATTTCTTCTTGAAGTTGTCCCAGAGCTAGGGATAGGAAATGAGACCCCCAAATCGAATACTATATTCTATTGTGGTCCCATTACTTCTGTAGGTCCATCACTAACATCCAAATCATCCAAACAATCAAGGTTCATCTTCCTCTGGTTCTTCAAGATTGCATCTCTCATCTCTTTAGTAATTGTTTTTGTTGTTTTCGCACACTTGGCTACATCTCCATAACCACCAATAAGATGTTGTTTCAATCGTTTTATTACTCCCTTGACATCATTCCCACAAAGGGTACACTTAATCCAATTTCTATTTGATACGTCAAGCCAATACCCATATTTCCATCCAGGATCATTTGATTTAGCTCTCCTTTTTGGATCCTTGCTTGGATCAATCGTTGATTGTGCAGTAGCAGTAGTACTTGTATTTTCACCCCCACTGCTACCACCAATTGTTTCCATAGATGAGTGGATTCAACTTGTCTCTTTGTCTAAGACTGTAATGTAAAAAGGTAATCAGAATAAGAAAAAGGTAATAAAAGGGAATATCACTACTATAAGGGAATATTAGCCTATTAGGTAATAAGGTAATAAAAACAAATCCTCTATTAAAGAGATATGGGAAAATCAGAATAAGAAAAAGAAAAAATACTCCAGGAAAAATAACACAGATGTATACTTATTCTGGGTAGTCATTAAAACGAACTCATGTCAATACAGCCACATTTAACATCCAAGCCAAATTCATCATACTTACATAATCAAAACCTACTATGGCACTTATCTAGATACTACAAAATCAAATACTGTAAATAGAGGTTTTAAAAAACACAAATTCCAACTTCCCATCCATGTTCTTTTAAACATGAGGAAGAAGATATCCTCCAAACAAAAGCAGACACAAGAAAAACACCAAAAGCAAGCACAACAATACCAAACCCCTAAAAGAACATACATAGAAGCAAAAAAAAAGGAAAATAGATAATCTAGACGGCATGTGCTCAGAACCTCAGCTCTGAATCACTTCAAAGCAGGAGGTAGACAAGGAAATATCATGAGCTTAATGATATTTCCCCAACAACATTCTATTTCTAACTAAAATTTTTTAGCCTAATATTAATGGTACTAAATTGTCAAGGCAAGACATGCAAAACTCCATGCCACCAAGCACTTCTGCAGAGTTACAGCATCAAACAATAAAATAAAGCATCAAATTCAAAACAATAAAATAAAGCATCAAATTCTGGGTTTTGATTGTGGTGGCCAACAATGGGTGGGTCTCAGAGAATTGTTTTCGTGTTGGAACTTTGCCTAAGCCAAGCATGAAAGTGATGAGAGTCACACGACTATAACGACTCTCAAAGTCTCACCGTAGGAAGAAAAAAAAAGCTGTTATGTATGATGAAGTCTCAAGTCTCACCGAGTCACCGGAAGGTGTATGATGAAGATGAAAGAAGAAGAAGGGAGAAGAAAGAAGAAGAGAGAAACAAAAACTGTATGGTGTATGATGAAGATGAAAGAAAAAGGAAGAAGGGAGAAGAAAGAAGAAAAGAGAAAAAAAAAAAAGCACAAAAATCAGAAATTAGAAATATAAACGAAAACATACCTAGAGATGTGGAAGGACAATTCGCCGGAGGTTGCCGAAGGCTATCGGAGGAGAAGAAGAAGTCGCCGGAGAAGAATCGAAGGAGGGGGAGGTACCTCACCGTCGGTTTGGGGTTTTGCGATTTGGAGCAGAGACAGAGAGAATGAGAGATGCGATTTGGTTTTATTTTCTAAGTTATATGGTTTTTGATCCAATGCATCACATGTGCATCAAAACTTATACACCTGCCAACAAGAAAATGTAATTTAGAATCTTCATCAAGCAATTTTAAAATGTGTTTTAAAAAAAAAAATTTGATCCAATGCATCACATGTGCATCAGACCTTATACATCTCCCAATGAGAAAATGTACTTTGAAATCTTCATCAAGCAATTTTAAAATGTGTTTAAAAAAAAAAAAATTGATCCAATGCATCACATGTGCATCAAAACTTATACACCGGCCAACGAGAAAATGTAATTTGGAATTTTCATCAAGCAATTTTAAAATGGGTTTAAAAAAAAATGATCCAATGCATCACATGTGCATCAAAACTTATACACCCGCCAATGAGAAAATGTAATTTGGAATCTTCATCAAGCAATTTTATAATGTGTTTTAAAAAAAAAAATTAATCCAATACATCACATGTGCATCAAAACTTATACACCGGCCAATGAGAAAATGTAATTTGGAATCTTCATCAAGCAATTTTAAAATGGGTTTAAAAAAAAAAAAAAAAAGTTTGACCCAATGCATCACATGTGCATCAAAACTAACACACCTGCCAATGAGAAATGTAATTTGGAATCTTCATCAAGCAATTTTAAAATGTATTTAAAAAAAAAAAAACACATAAGGCAACCGCCTTAGTAGTAAGGCGTCATAAAACCTTTCACGCCTTATAGCGGCTTATATCATAAGGCGGCCGCCATAATCACTTCCCATAAGGCAGAACCTTGTCGCATTACCAGTGCCTTAAAAACTATGGCAAGGGCCACGGTTTGATCGAGGGAATGATAGTGTACGGTGTAGGATTTTTTGAGTTCTTCCGCCATGGTTTGATTGGGGGAACAATAGTATACGGTGTAGGATTTTATGAGTTCTTCCTTGAAGAGTGCGGAGGAGAAATGGTTATGAGATGGGTGAGACAGGATGGGGTTGGTAGTGGTGGTGAGGTGATCGAAAGAGGCGAATGCGCTTGAGAGGGAATGAGTGGCCAGGACTCTGTATAGGATTGAGAGAGATGCCTTCATTACAATGGGTGTTACAGAGAATTCCGGGTTCATGTGTATTAAGGTAGAAATCCCTTAATCTGAGTTTCAGAGAGGTGCAAGGTCTTCCTCTGTTACCTCACCAAATTTCGGTTTCAGAAAGGGTGAAATCCCACCAAAATCCGAGTTTTTCTAATCTTGGCTAAGAGAATGACTGGTTGCAAGTGAAAAATTCTTCCAACTGAAGTTTAAACAACCTGAAATTTCAGTTCTAACTCAAAGCCCTGCTGATTCCAGCCCCCACAATAACCAAGAATTACAAGTAATAAATAATAGGGCAGAAGTTTTAGTTCCTGGTCTGAACTAGAGCTTGATTCTCACACCAAAATCACTCTTGCAAAACCAAATTACACAGGATATGTAATGCAGGAGTAGATTACAAGCAACTAACTCCGCAGTTTATAACCCCAAACAATTCAAATAGGAGTAAAACAAATAAATAATACCATCAAATAAATCCCTAAGGATACAATACCCATATAGGAGCAAAACCAGCCCAAAACCTAACTCGATGGGAGAGAGAAAGACCTGTTATAGAGCTGGAGAGAGAGAGGTGCGGCCAGGGCTGTAGGAGTCCGATTGAGTTGCACTCTTGGGCGTAGATAGTCCCTAGGGAGGGTACAAAAACCCCCCAAAGTTGGGAGGATTCTGACGGCTAGTTGTGAAGTTACAAGCTTTCTTGATTTTCTGACTTAGGAGAGAAAACTGAGAAGAACCTTCAAGAACAACAGCTGAATGCTTCCAATAGTGACTAGGTAAGGGTAGTGAGACCCTTATGAGGCCTGGAATACCCTGATTGAAGACCTGGCTGAACAGAGTACAGAAGAGAGAAAGAGAGGAGATCGATCTCTCTATTCCCACTAGGATTGCTGATCAGTTCTGATTTCTGCAGACTTTTATCAGAATCTGAATTATATCTCTTGAATGTTACAGCAAATAAAATAAAAAAAGAAGAATAAAATAGATGGAGGGTTGAGAAGGGTGAAAGAGAATAAAGGAAGTGGTTATCTCAGCTTGGGCTTCTCACCCACAGCTATCTCAGCTGCTCTAAGCATTTAGTTGCAAACTTTCTTTCATTCAAATCTCCCCAATAATGGGACATATGCCTCTCTATTTATAGAGAAGTTTACAATCATACTAATACTAGGAGCTAGTTTCTAAATAGGACTAGACACTCCTACTACAACTAGAAGCTAGTTTCCCAACAGGACTAGACACTCCTACTACAACTAGGAATTCAAAATAGGACTAGGACTTGACTTTATGACTCCAACATGGAGTAAGACTAACTAACTAATAGTCCATATAAAACTTTACAACCAACTAATGGCCTAATGGGCATTTATTGAATTAAATAGAAACTAATTAAACTAATGAATAAAATCCCGTTTTTCTACCTTCTACCCATATTTTAGGCCTATTAAAGTGGTCTATTTCAAAGAAAACCCATGGGATCAAAGGCCCAACACATACATAACATAACCCAAGGCTTATTTGCAATAAAATAAGCCCAAGTGACTTATCTACATCAATATGTAGCCCAAAAAACAGGATACGTATCAGTATGCAAAATTTCAGGAGGAAAGGAAGAGGAATGAGAGAGATCGACCAAAAAACTGTTGGACTGTACGCACTGCGTAATGCCTGGAACTGGTACAATGGATAGGCTTTTACAAACTCAACCAGAGAGAAGGCATATAAAGAAGAAAGAGAGCAGAGGAAGAGGTCTGACCTAAGAAGGAAGAACCAAAAGGAGAAGTTGAACTGGGAGAATGAAGACAACCAAACCAACCAACCTTTTAGCATGCAGCAAGCTTACGAAAAACTGAATCTTATTCAATCAAGTCCATCCTTAATCGAAGGGAAAAAACTTACATATCAATTCAAAAGAATATCATTATCTGAAAAGAATATAGAATTAAAAGCTATCTGGACTCTATTCCATACCATTCCATTGTTATCTAACTCCTATAGTAAATAAAATCCCAATCACATAAATAATCCCACTGAATAAAATAAATGCCTTAATATCCCTATTGAACTGAAAGCCATGTTTAGGCTTGGTTCTTCTTGGCCTGGGTTTCCAGACTGGGTCAAGCCAGAAATCCTTGAGAACACTACTGCATCATCCCCTCTACTCACTCTTGCTGTCCAGAAATACTATTCATCCAATATACTTATCTCTATCTATTCTCTAAATTCTCCAACTCATATTACCGAGTACTGTTCTTGCAAGACATTGTACCTACACCTATCCTCTTAATCATTACTACTTGTTTGTCATTCTGCAAACCTTAACCCTCCCATATTCTTTTTTTCTCAAAGAATATTAGATCTTCTTAACCTTCATAACAAAACCTAACATTATTCCATACTTATGCAATCCAATACTTGAATACCCTTTAGGTCCTGCATCATCTTTCTAGTTTTTCCACTTCCCATGTCAATATGTGTTGAGTTTCTTGACTGCCAAAAAATTCGGCTCCTGGTCTTATAATCCTTCAGTCTTAATTACATGGACCAGAACTACAGAGCTCAAAAAGCACCCTGTCTAATTAGTATACCTGCTTAAATCCTACAGACATATACATGCTCCTCAATCTATCCTTGCTTTTATGGGTGATTGAACCCAGATAACATTAACAGGAGATTCTAGGGTATCTTTTTGCCATCAAACCTCACTACCTCCAAAATGGCTATTCCTATTCTTACTAGAATTGCAGTATAAATATTGTGGTTTAGTCTGCTAATCTTGATTTACCTTAAAAACGTGCATCGTAGAGAACCCACCCACAATTATAACTTTGCACATGCCACACCTTAGTCTCATCAATCAAAACCATATTGTCAATTAACATTAACCATATACACAATGAAACTGCTTTCCACATATGCCACGCCGCATCAACTTATCCATAATTAATACCCCAACCCCCTTTCGCCCCTGACCCCTGCCCAACCAAAAAAGGCTGCCTGAAAGACAATGCCTCAAGAACAAAATAGTAATAAGGAAAGCTGTATTATGACCATGCCTCCATAATGGCCACAATGAAGTTACTATAGCAAAATTTTGTTAATAAAACAATTGTGAAGTTAAATAAAACTTTAAGTCAATAACTGAATCTCATCACTGAAAGCAGATACACTGATGAGTGTCAACTGTGAGAGTGAATCTTAATATTCATATGTTAAAAGGAAATCCTTCCTTTGGCATGCGAAATTGAAACATGAATTGAAAGACCTTTTACTATTTCCCCTCATTCAAATAATGTTTTCTTATATTTTCATTCTTTGCATGAAACTATAAAGCAAAATAATCTCAATATTCTTCTAAAAAGGGTAGAAGAATTCAATACAACATGCCAATTGAACAACCACATTCTTAAAAACGAAACGTTGAAAAACACAAACAAACCAGAATCTGAAGATTTATCACATTTCTTTACAGTTATCACTCTGAACTCAACTGCAAGAATGATGACACAAACGACAACATTTTTATCTTGTACTTCCCATTCGAATTAGCAAATTAGCATACCTTTAGCATCTTTAAATCTTGAAGGATTTAATCCTTTTTGAGCATTTTGTGCCTTGTTGACCTGTGCAGCATCCCCAATAAATTAATTACCAGTTGATAAAAATATGGTCAAAAGATCCAGACCAGAAAACAAAATTTAAAAAGAAACGAGGCAAGGTGAAAAAATATAAGATACGGACTTACAGCATTGAATAACTTAACAGCTGAGCTCCAGCATAAAAAATGGACAGGGAAATGGAGTTAGATGAGGATAGCAAAAAATCTGATACAGACATGGAACTCTTGTTAAACAAAATTTCACCCCAAAAATAAAAGAATGATACCTCCTTTTGTTGCAACCCCAAGAAGAAACTTTTCATGTGAATCCAAGAAATTTGCAGGTTTCACATGCCCCTTCTCACCCACCTAGATTTGCAAAGGGCATGAAAAATATGAACATAATTTAATTGAGGCCAAAAAACATCAAGTTTCTGAAAGAAAAAAAAAATGGGAGAAGGTCTGTCTAGTCTAGCAAGTCTAGAGGCTATGACTAGATCAGCACAAATATTTGCTACATGGCAAATTGAATAGAGCTGAAATTTTGTGAATGGGGTAGACCCCGAGCCACATGCTCACAAGTCGACTTCCAGCTAAAATGGAGTTGACCATGTGGAAAAATAAGCATTGAAATTCCAGTGAAGAAATAGACAAGTGAACCATGGAAATATGCAATACGTGGGAGGGCATAAGATTGAAACTGAATCTGAAATTTAACATGCAGCCGATTTAGACCATGCCCTAGATATCCAAATGGTTGAAATACAAGAATATACACTCGATTTAATCAAATGATTGAAAAGCACAGTAGGGATTTTGCAAGAAATTACCAACTGTTTCTCCTTCTTGGCTTCCCCTTTAGACTTCCATTCAGCTTCTTCTTTAGCAAGCTTCTTCGCAACAAGCTTCTTTTGTGCTGACAGGACAGGACCCTGCAAATATATCCATTGAACATTAGATAATTCTCTGTTAAAGGTGTGTTAGTGATTCTAAATCCTAGAATCATTTGAATTACCTATAGTGTATAGAATACAAGAATGAATAATAGAAAGAAATCAATCACATACCCGTTGAGCGTGAATAAAGTCCCTAAATTAAGGTTGACGCTTGTACCACGAACTATGACGAAGAACCACGCAATATGGGTCCTTCTACTGAGATCTTCTGCAGCCTCTTACTATGGGATCTTCTCTCTGTCTCTACACTAGCTCTGTGAGAAAGCAGTGCTCCCAAATATTATTATGAAAAGTAATAGCTGCAGGGACCGTCAGTATTCTATATATAATAGAATTCCTAAACCCTATTCCATTCCCACAATAGAATAGGGCTAGAAGTTTCCTAATTAGAGTGGTCCTTATTCTCTTTGACCCAATGGGTCAATCAATATCAGTTAAGCCCACATAAGAGTCCTAACAATCTCCCACTTGGGCTACACTGATACTGATGTCTTCCCATTGACATCTGGCCAAATAATCTCAAGATTGAATACCACTTAAAACAAATTTTGATCCAATCAATAATCTCCATTGTTGAACAATAGTAGAAAATACACCTCAATATACGGCATATAACTATCTAATGTTACAGACAACAGAAAATTATCAATTCAAATCGCCTGGAAAAATAGATATAAGGAATTATATCATAACTGTGATCACATAAGATATATCCTTCCTTATAGGTCCGTTCCTGATCTAAAGATCAGTCTACCTTGAAAACCTCATAGGTAGAGAACTTTGATATTAATCAATACTTAGGCAAACCGTCATTTTCTTGTATTAAT
The DNA here is from genome assembly GCF_013358625.1 of Macadamia integrifolia. Taxonomy (NCBI): domain Eukaryota; kingdom Viridiplantae; phylum Streptophyta; class Magnoliopsida; order Proteales; family Proteaceae; genus Macadamia; species Macadamia integrifolia. Next base: position 124,974 of record NW_024868480.1, read on the forward strand.
ATCTCACTTTGGCATACAGCCTATGGTTAACAACCATCTCCATGGATTTAGGCTAAATACCGCCATAAATCACGAAACTTGGCTAAACACCGCCATTAACTGTGACATGTCAAAGTAAACCACAATAATCATACAACAATACGATGAGAGAGAATATAAATGAACACTATACTGGAAAGTAAACATCCTCAATATAGATTGTGCTCATAATGTATGATCTAACAAAATAATGCTTATTACAATACCACTATGGATAAGTAAACTCCCACTAAACAAGCATATCAAAAGATTCCATCACACCCATGTTAGAAACATGAGTCTTAAAAATTCCCACTGGAAGAGCTTTGGTCAGAGGATCAGCAACCATCTCATCAGTAATAATATGCTCAACAGCGATCTCCCCAGTGTTGATCTTCTCGCGAACCACAAGATATTTAATCTCAATGTGTTTGGAGCTGCTAGATCTCTTGTTATTCTTTGCAAAGAAAACAGCAGAAATATTGTCACACCACAAATGCAAAGGCTTAGAGATGGAATCTACAACTTTCAATTCAGATATAAAATTCCTCAGCCACACTGCCTGCTTGGTAGCTTCATAAAGTGCCACAAACTCAGCTTGCATAGTGGATGAAGCTAAAATAGTTTGTTTGGCACTCTTCCAAGAAATAGCTCATCCTCCCAATACAAAAATGTATCCAGAGGTAGACTTTCTATCATCAGTACACCCACTAAAGTCCGAGTCAGAATATCCCACAACTTCAAATTTTTCTGATTTACTGAACACTAGCTTGAAGTCCTTTGTCCGCTGTAAATAGCGCATGACCTTCTTGGCTGCAGTCCAATGAGCCAAACCAGCATCAGATTGAAACCTGCCAAGTACACTAATTGCAAAGGCAATATCAGGGCAAGCACAAACTTGTGCATACATCAAACTTCCAACGGCAGAGGCATAAGGCTTGTCATTCATTGAGCTCCTCTCAATATCATTCTTTGGACATTGTTGCTTGTTCAACTTGTCTCCTTTACTGATGGGTGCTTCACCACCAGAACATTTAGACATGTTAAACCTCTTTAAAACTTTATCAAGATATGCCTGTTGTGATAGTCCAAGTAACCCCCGCGGCCTATCACGACTAATCTTGATTCCAAGCACATAACTTGCTTCACCCATGTCCTTCATTTCAAAGTTTTCTGAAAGAAAACCCTTGGTCTCCATCAATAAGGTTTTGTTGCTGCTAGCCAACAGAATGTCATCCACATAGAGCACAAGAAAGATGAAACTACTCCCACTAAGTTTCAGATATATGCACTGATCGATTGGATTCTCTACAAAACCAAAAGAAGTCACAACTCGATCAAATTTTAAGTACCATTGTCGAGATGCTTGCTTTAACCCATAAAGAGACTTTTTCAGCATACAAACAAAGTCCTCTTTACCATTTTCCTCAAAACCTTCAGGTTGTCTCATGTACACCTTCTCTGACAGCTCTCCATTCAGAAATGCTGTTTTCACATCCATCTGATGTAACTCTAGGTCAAAATGGGCAACAATGGCCATGATAATTCTGAATGAGTCCTTTGATGAGACAGGTGAGAAGGTTTCTTTGTAATCTATCCCCTCTCTCTGAGTAAAACCCTTTGCCACGAGTCTAGCTTTGTAGCGTTCTACTCTACCTTGAGAATCTGTCTTGGTTTTGAAAACCCACTTAGATGCAATAGCCTTACAATCCTTTGGAATTTGCACTAATTCCCATACTCCATTGTTGCTAATGGATAACAGCTCTTCCTTCATTGCTTCTACCCATTTGTCTGAATGCTTATGATTAACTGCTTGAAGAAAAGTAACAGGGTCTTCTTCTTGTCCTATGTCAAACTCACACTCATTCAAATAAGAAACATAATCAGAGTGCAGAGAAGGCTTGCGCACTCTAGTAGACCTCCTTATAGGTTCAGGTGGAAGCCTACCAATATTACCGGTATCAGGAGGTGAAAGTGGGTCTGCAATAGCAATATCTGTCCCAACTTGCAAATCATATTCAATTGGAGTTTGAGTGACTGTATCATCAGACAGGATGGGATTGAGATCAATAAGTGAATTTCTCAACTCAACAGGTGCTATCTCAGGAGTGTCATACTCCCCTTCTTCAAAAGAGAAATTACGAGGAGTTCTAGACTCTTCATTGCATTCAACAAATCTAGCATGAGTGGTCTCTACAATTTTGTGTCCTGGACCAGGACAATAGAATCTATACCCTTTAGACCTCTCTGGGTATCCCACAAAATAGCAACTTGTAGTCCTTGAGTCAAAAACTTTTTCTTGAGGGTTAAAGACTTTGGCTTCTGCTTGACATCCCCACACTCGCAAGTGTCTAAGGCTAGGTATTCTGCTACTCCAGAGTTCATAGGGAGTCTTATTCACAGATTTGCTTGGCACTCTATTGAGAAGGTAAACAGCAGTTTTAAGTGCCTCTCCCCATAAGGATTCTGGTAAGGTGGTATTGCTCACCATAGAACGGACCATGTCTTTCAGAGTACGATTTCTTCTTTCAGCTACTCCATTCTGTTGAGGTGTTCCAGGCATGGAATATTGAGGAGCTATCCCATGTTCTTGCAAGAATTTTACAAAAGGACCAAGCAACTGCTCAAAATCACCACTTCTCCCATAATATTCTCCACCCCTGTCGGATCTGACCACTTTGATCTTCTTGGAGTGGAAAAGTTCAACTTCAGCTTTAAAAATCTTGAAAACATCTAGAGCACTAGATTTCTCACTGATAAGGAAGACATACCCATATCTTGACCAATCATCAATAAAGTTATGAAATAACGGTGCCCAGTGAGTGTAGGGACAGTAAAAGGCCCACAGATGTCAGTGTGAATGAGGTCTAATACTTCAATGCTGCGAGTAGCATCCTTTTTCCTGGAGATTGTCATCTTTCCCTTAATGCAATCTATACATGTTTCCATGTCCTGAAAATCAATATCTTTTAATATCCCTTCCTTTACCAATCTTTTCATCCTCTTGATTGAAATATGACCCAACCTTCTATGCCACAACATAGAGGATTTCTCATCAATCAGAGATCGTTTCACTCCCACATTCAGAACCCATGAAGAATTACAATTCAATCTATAAAGCCCATCAACAAGAGTACCACTACCAATAGAGATAGAATCATGTAATAAACAAAATCCAACTTGATTAAAATTAACAGAATAACCATCTGAACAAAGTCTAGAAACTGAAATCAAATTCCTCCTCATAGAGGGAACATAAACAACATCCTTCAAATCAATAAATGAGTCTGAATTGAAAAATAATCTAATAGTTCCTATGGCTTCCACTTCAACTCTAGCTCCATTGCCCACGAACACCGTCACTTCATCCTTGCTTGGCACCCTCCTGTTTAGGAACCCCTGCAAGGAATGAGTGACGTGAATAGATGACGCAGAATCTAACCACCATGAATAATTGGTACATTAATCAAACAAGATTCAAAACATACTAAGGATAGATTCATACCATCATCCTTCTTTTTCTCAAGGTAGGTCTTCCTCTTAAAACAATCCTTCTTCATGTGTCCTTTGGCCTTGCACCAAAAACACTCTATGCCACTCATGTCTTTTTGTACCCCTGATTCTTTGAAATTTTGCTTTCCCTTCTTGTTTTTCCCTCCTTTAAATTGAGTGAATTTTCCTTTCTTAAAGAACTTCTTGATCCCTTTGTTAGGTCCCATAGATAATGAAGTCTTACCTTGAGTAAGATTGACACTTTCAACTTTGGTCCTATTAATTGTTCCCTCTTCCTGGGTTACCACAGTGATCAATTCATCAAGACCCCATTTATCCTTCAATGTATTATAAGTAGTCTTAAGAGTCTTGTAGCTCTCAGGTAGAGAATTCAAGGCAATGGTGACCACGAAGTCATCATCAAAGTTAATACCTGTACTTCTGATCTTGTTTCCTAGGGAAACCAGTTCCAGTATATGCTCTCTAGCACTTCCTACTCCATCAAATCTAGCCCCAGTCAATTGGCTCATGAGATCGTGAGCCTGTGATTTCTTAGAGCTATCAAACTTAGCTTTTATAGCAGCTAAATACTCAGAAGCAGTATCCTTTTTAGCAACACTATCCTTGATAGACTCAGGCAAAGCACTTTTAATAACAGCCAAGGACTTCCTATTTGCAGTGACCCACTTGTCATAATCCCCTTTCTCAGTTTGGGTACTGGTTGCAGTAGGTTCAGCTGGTTTGGTGGTTCTAGTACACAAGTCTAGGTCCTTGAGAATCATGTAGACCTCTAAGTCTTCCATCCATTTGTTGAAATTATCCCCAGTAAGCTTAGGAATATCAAGTACACCAAAACTAGAAGACATCCTATTGAATATTTTAATAAAGAATATTCTATTCAACATACAGACATATATGTAAAAGAATAAGCATGTAACAATTAGCAAAATTAAACATTACATGCTCAAGTATCAATTACTTCATGAGTGTCAACCAGAACTACATTTCTAACCTTTGGGTCTGAAACATACTGGTCCACTCAAGTTTCTGCTATTACTGCGAGACTTCTTCTAACTTTCGAAAAGTACCGCCATCTTTGGATGGACAGCATCTTCTAGGTTGAGAAATCCCTTTTTTTTTTTCTTGCTTTAACTTTTCTTTGATAATGTCACCTTTGGGTGAACATTAGCAACCTTGCTACCAACCATTATTCTCTGTTTTTTCAGACAAAGAAGACCTTTGATTTGTATTCTATTACAATAAGGTTGAACTTTACCACTTTGGTGGATTCCACCCAATCTTACTGTAATAGTCTACAAATTCATTCCGGTAGCTAAAAGTGGGATTGTTTAACCATGAATAAAAAATATTCATAAACAAAAGCATGAACTACATTACCAAGAATAAACAAGTTCATATTCTGATATGCAAGTAATGTATAGGTTGATTTTTTTTCATTTCTTCCAATTAATAGGAAAATTATAAAAAATCATTAAACACCCATACTTGTAACTTGTACAAAATATATCATAAAGTTGATCAAAACTAGGCTCATAATATATCAAAACAAAGAGCACGAAAAACTGGACTCAACGCAAAAAACAAGGGTGAAAAATTCTTCACCGTTTGCCTGTACGAGCCATTTGAAGTTACTGTTTTTTTTTTTTAATCAAAATCAATCCAATCCAACCGGTTCGGGCAAATTAGTTCCGGGTCAAAGTTCGGGTCAACGACCCGGTCAACCTTTGACCGAGTTGGTCATGAGTTGACCCACTGCATCCCGGGTCAACTCGTTAGGGTTTTCGAGTTGACCCGGCGATGACTCGCCGCCCTTCTTTTTTTTTTTTTGAAACTTTTTTTTTCTCTCTCCTCCGGCAGTCAATTTTTGGTGGCATGTGCCGGCGTGTCGGGAGGTTTCCGATGACGTGCGATATACCGCCGCGACCATCTTCTTGTGCTCTACAACTTTCGTGAAGAAAGTTTTCCTATACGGGATCTTTAAATGAGAGTAAAATAATGATTTTCATAAATTGAAACCCAAATCTTTTTATTTTTTACATAATTTCTTGATTCTAACACCATAGTGTAGGTTCTGATACCAATTGTTAGTGATTTTAAATCCTAGAATCATTTGAATTACCTATAGTATATAGAATACAAGAATGAATAATGGAAAGAAATCAATCACATACCCGTTGAACGTGAATAAAGTCCCTAAATCAAGGTTGACGCTTGTACCACGAATTATGATGAAGAACCACGCAATATGGGTCCTTCTACTGAGATCTTCTGCAGCCTCTTACTATGGGATCTTCTCTCTGTCTCTACACTAGCTCTGTGAGAAAGCAGTGCTCCCAAAATATTATTATGAAAGTAATAGCTGCAGGGACCGTCAGTATTCTATATATAATAGAATTCCTAAACCCTAATCCATTCCCACAATAGAATAGGGTTAGAAGTTTCCTAATTAGAGTGATCCTTATTCTCTTGGGCCCAATGGGTCAATCAATATCAGTTAAGCACACATAAGAGTCCTAACATAATATAGATGAACAAGTCATAAAAAATAAAAATAAAAAAATTCCACCAAATTGAGTAATAAATTCACCAAAATAAGGAACCCAAAAAGATCAATGTGCACTGAGGATGAAATCTGGGTAGAGAATTCTTCCTCAGGGCCTCACTGGTCGATCACCATTGGTGAATCCCACATCTACTGGAGGACCAGCCCGGGAACAAAAAGCTCAGAACATTACCTCTATCCCCTCCATTGGTGGCACTCACTGGTGAAACACCATCCACCGGTGGTACCTATTGAACCTATTTCAGATTGGACTTTAGGGTCTTTTCAGGAGTCAAATGGGACTACTTATAATAAATATTCAATAACATTATCACACCTACCTAGCTATGTCAGAACCAAGTCACACGATGAGGCCAACGCAGTGTAGGAATAGTTGATTCACCGATTCTATCGACGAGGTTAGTAGGTTGTTTGATTTAATTTACGGAGTATTTTTATCCTTAATTATTTTAATGAACGTGTTTTCTTATTTAATTATGTTATGTTATTTCATTATAAAATGTTGTATATGAGAATGGATGGAAATGGTGGTTTATGTTATTCAGCTGGTTTCATTAAGATAGATGTTTGGTATATGAGATGTTGGGTGAGGAGCACGGTGTGGTCGATGGAAGATTCTGATACCGTGTTCCGACATTTCCCCTATATGATTTTATATGCATTACATATAGAAAGCATATAGTTAGGATCATTAACTCAGTGTTACGAGCCCTTGCCAAGAGGGGGTAAGGTATTAGATAACATATTGTGGTAGGTTTAATGAACCTTTCTGGAATACCACGTCCATGGTACGATGTGATTGTTACTAAAGGGGACAGAGCCCGAGTGACCAATGTGTGATTTTGTAGGACCATGGCACCAGGAAGGGGTTTTGATGGGAAATCGAACGACGCATTTTGTGACCAGTAGGCTTTTAATCGTAACTAGGGTTTGTATCTCTGGATTACCGATGGCACATTCCGAGATCAGAGATTCACCTAATGTGTTGTAGTTACATTTATACCATTCATACTTAGTTTTAATGTTTAAGTTATTTATTAAATTGAACTCATGCACCACATCATATTGTTATAATTAATTCATGCATTGCATCATTTCTGACTGTGTATGCTTGCGTGTTGCCCATCCCTCATTGGACTTAGAAAAACTCACCCCACATTTGTGTTTCCCTTCTAGATGGTGACACAGGTAGTTTGATGGCAGCGAGTAGTAAAACACCTACCTCACTGACTGATGAATGGTGGGTGTCAGAGTTTGAGGAGTATGATCCAGACTGTGTCTATAATCATTGTGCATATGGTGCACCTTGAAGAAGATGATGAGGATTATGATCTCTTTTTGGATGTTATGTGTATTATGTTATATATTCATTTGACAAGGATATGTATGTAATGTGGGTTATGTGTATAGAATAACTTTGTATATAAATCTATCATATAGAATCACTAGTTTACAATCAACAAGTATGGTTATATCTCCTTTCCGCTGATTCTTATTAGATGTTCTTGTATTTAATTGTGTCGTCAAAGTATTAAATTGAGATCTTGGAAGATTGGTTAGGACATGGGTATGTATTCTAGTCACATATCAACACCTTAGTGAAGATGGCGTGTGACATATAAGGGATGAAATCTCACTTGAAAATTCAAAAGGGCTCAACACCTATGTCCATTCACAGAAAAGTTATCGTTATTAGCACAAATTGAGCCCGAGCAAGCACAATATAAGATTTGAATAATGTCGGAGGAGACGTGATCCACTGAGAGCAAGGTATGTCGTTTTTGTATCTGATAAACTACTAGCAAGTCCCGACATCATTTGTTGTATCTGACATCAACCAAAAGGAAAAAGTGATTGAATATTCTAGACTTCAGCAAAAAGAAATTCCCATGCTCTAATGCATGGCGTGGCAAGGCAAACGTGTGTATGTGAAAAGCACCCCACAAACACAAGGGAAGAAAGATACATTTCTCCAACGAATTCTATTCTTGTAGTTCCCATTCCTATATGTTAATTACTCTTTATTTTCCTTCATTTTCAATGTGGGACTAAAAGTTCCATACAAACTACCTTCCCCAAAACCAACAACCAAAAGTTTTCAAACCTTGTCAGAAAGAAAAAACCAAAACTATACAAAATGATAAAGTTTTTGAAACTTCAATTATTTAAAACATATTTTACTATAAGATGATTAGTAAGGCTGCGTTTGGTTGCAAGGGAAATGGGAAATGGGAAATGGGAAATGGGAAAGGGAAGGGAAGGGAAGTGAAGGAAAGTGAAGGGAAGGAATTTTTTTTTCTCTTTTGAGTCGTTTGGTCGCAACAGAAGTGAAGTGAAATTAATTTCCCAAAGTTGTTTGGTTAGATGTAAAATTGATGTAATAGATGCAAAATTTTAAAAAACTTGTAATCCAACCAAACTTACTAAATTGTAACCAGCTACACCCCTTTCATCCAATCAGGTTTGATGGTAAAATGAAAATTAGCAACCAGTCCTTAACATGTATATGCACTCAAAATTTCAAACATGGAATTCTCCAAAAACTAAAGTGTGTTCCACAAATTGACTCTAGTTTTTGCTTGTCTAGCTCAGTACATACTCTTGTTTCCTTTTGCACTTCTACTTGCAGATTAGGAGATCATTAGTGCTGACTTCTATTTAATTATAGATTCAAAGGGCTGACATAAATCCATGCATAAACAGATTTGAGAAATAGAAATGCATATATTTGCTGTGAATTTAAAACCAAATTTGATCTCTCCCTTGTAAGTATCATCTTCAAGCACAACATTATATAAACTTGGTTGCACTTCTATGAATCCCTTGTAAAGAAACCACAAGAAATGGATGTGACTCGGACTGAGTGGTCAGCTGATCCAGTCAAGTAGATAGTCAAGGTTGGGTTTGTAATAGTTTTGCTTATAATTCTGTTTTTTATACTGTACCTAGTGATTGCAGGGAATTGTGCATCCTGTATTAAAGACAACAATAACTTTCTATAGTAGTAGCAACATAGAACCCAAAATGCTTTATTTGGATGCTTTTCTACTAAACTTGGGACTCCATGAGTATTCCCTTTTGATCACTCATTCTTGCCAGAAGACTTGGGGGTTCCATGGGTTTGCCTAACAACACAGGTAGCATAGCTTTCCTACTTAGTATAAGATTCTGATACTGTGAATACTTAAAGCTTATTAATTTACCTTCTTCTTTACCCATTCTTAAAACAACAAAGTTTAGCAACGATAAAAGATATCAAGCTATCAGTAATTTTGGACGTCCACCAAATTAAATAGGACTTGAAAAACCAAGTTACTGTTCCCCATCCCATTTAGAACTCTATTCCATACTCTCTACAACTTCCTTAACCATTCCCACTACCCCATGACACATAAATATCTAAACATAACTTAGTAAATAGATGACCAAACATAAATGATAGAAAATAAGTAGATAACGTAGCTCGTCCAACTCCTATAGTTGCATGTAACAGGCATAATAGGCCATCTATCTTTCTAGTATTTGGGTGGGGAGAGATAAGCCAAAGTGGGAGAAAGTATGGGTGCAGGCGGCCACTTAAGGCATAGCAATTGTAATGAACTATTTCCAATCTTGAAGCAGTGTTGTTGAGGTGATTAGAGGAAGATATTACCATTGAAATTCATATACACAGAGACTTGTAGCTCATGTATCAATGACCATGTGAAATTTTACTCTTTGACCTATTTCAGACTTAATATAGTAAGTCTGATTCCCAATTATCTAATTATCGAAGTCTGAATGCCATAACAGGAATCACAAACGCTTAATACAGTATTACAAGATATAATATCTCTATGACACATTTCATCAAACACTTGAGTTGAGTTCTGTGCTCGTTGAGGACTAAGGAGGTGAAACGAACAAAATAAAATGGAACAAAATAGAGAAAGAAATCAAACTTGATATTTAAAGCTTCCTTATCCGAGCGAGAATGAAGAGATATTTTGGCCCTAAAAATCTTCCCAATTCAAATCTGTGTTCTACTTACGATGGGGTGTGTGTAACTTGAAGACAGACCCTGCTCCCTTCCTTTGTGCTCGGGTTACACGACCCATCACTTACTTCACTTTGAATCTCTCGATCTGAGAAGAAAACTCTCTGGCTCTCTCAGTCACAGGCGCCAAAAATGGGATGGATCAAACAGGATGGAGGCGGCTCTATGGAGGATAAAAACGCAGAGAAAGAAGCTTTAAACCCTAATCCACCGCTTCCTAGACCGAGGAAACCAAAAAAACCAGTCCAAGGGTTGAGAGACTCAACTACTCGGCCATGAAAAGTGAGTCACAAGTAGGGCAGGGAAAGTGATTCGTGAGAGGGTGAGAGAAAGAGATTGTGAGTAGGGATTTTATTTTTCTTCCTATTTTGGTTAGGAAATGAAAAGGAAAATTTTAATGTTAAAGTGAAATTTTTTTCACATGGTAAATATATTTCTCCCGCAATCAAAAGTGAGTCGCAAGTAGGACAGGGAAAGTGAGTCGTGAGAGGGTGAGAGAAATAGATTAGGGAATGTGCTTTCTTCTGCTGTACATAATCTGGAACTATAAATTGACTGCACAAAAATACTACCTTGCAATAAGTCAGATCGGGCTGAACTTTTGCCTTCTAAGTGGATAGAGTTCCCCCCTCACACGTTGAGTTTCAATGTGAAAGACATTGGTCAAGTGATAAATTTGACAAAGTAATTAAAATTCTAGGACTACAGTAAGAGTATTTGAATATTGGAAGATGCATGCTTATGCATAAGAGGTTATATAATTAAATTTAAATATAAAATTATATAATTAATCTAAATCAATTCCTTAATATTTAATCTTCACTCGCAAAGACATATCCCTATAAAAATTATTATGTTCCCAAAGTACAGTCTCAATTCTTTCTCTTACCTATCCCATGCTCATAGTGAATGAAATCTCACATCTCCTTTAACATGGCATAATAAAGTGTGCAGTCTTAGATATGTCTCACTATTTATTTATTTTTGGTAGATACCTCATAATTATATAGCCCAAAAACCTTTTTAGTCTTTGCCATCATTTAATGAATTATTTCCCGACATGTATAGTCTCTTTCAGTAGGCCTTGCATGTTTGCCATTGGGAACCTTCTTAACTGGGAATCAGAACTTGGTGGACCTATTGTCCATGTAAGCCTTCAATCATTTGACAGCTTATTTTCAAACACTTAACATGTTAACAACACTTTAGGGAGAAAGGCCCCAAAAAGTTAATAATTTTGAGAACACATTCATAATAATATAATAGATGCCATATCCACTAGGACGTTCACGTACGTGAAGATTTATCGATGTCTTTTTTTTTTTTTTCTCTTTTGCAATTTTTTAGGACAATCTTCTATGAAAATACAAGAGCAAAGATTTTGTTAATCAGCTCTTCCAAGTACCTAATGGCTTCCTATAAGAAAATAAAATAAAATTAAATTAAATTAAATTAAATTAAAATTAAAAAATTACCTACACTTAACATGTTAACACTTTAGGGAGAAAGGCCCCAAAAAGTCAATAATTTTGAGAACACATTCATAATAATTTAATAGATGCCATATCCACTAGGACGTTCACGTACATTTATGTATGTGAAGATTTATCGATGTCTTTTTTTTTTTTTCTCTCTTTTATAATTTTTTAGGACAATCTTCTATGAAAATACAAGAGCAAAGATTTTGTTAATCAGCTCTTCCAAGTACCTAATGGCTTCTTATAGGAAAATAAAATAAAATAAAAATTAAAAAATTACCTAATAGCTAAGAGATTTGACAAATGACCAATATTCTAGATCATAATATAAGTATCAGTAGTCAGAGACCCAGAATGATCAAATCAGCTGTTCCAAGTGACAGAAATAGCCCATCACAGATAAGTCATAAGGCCCATAACCATTGCACATGAAGAGATTCCCACGAAAAGAAAGATATTTAATTTTCTCTTTTTTTTTTTTTTTTTTTTTTTTTTTTTTTTTTTTTTTTTTTT
>NW_024868480.1:137114-153865 GCF_013358625.1 Macadamia integrifolia
TTTTTTGTCCTTTTTTGGGACAAAGGGAGGTGAAGTCTTAACCAAGGCACATGAAGAGATTCTGACCAAAAAAAATATATTTTATCTTATTTTTATTATTTTCTGGGAAAGAGAGAGGTACTGTAAACGCAAATCAATTGAATATGAAAGAGAAGTTCCTGCTGCAAATGAGGCTAGAATTTACAAAGAAAGTTTAATTTTCCCAAGGGAGAGCCAATTATAATAAGACATTAAAAGGGTTGTGAACTTTGCCTTTTTCACAAAATGCCACGCCCAAGACAATGGATGAACCCCTATGCTAAGCTCTCTGCTAAACCCTAACCTAGCTTTACCCAAAGTTGGCATAGGTTTTCTTCCCAACACTAGCCAGAGTGCCAGACCATGAGCTGCAAGCCTGAAACATATTTGAAGCACATATAGAGAAAAATATTAATGAAAGTTATAATTGGAAACAACTAAGAATAATTTGTATCATTGTAAACACTAATTGTATCATTAAAGAAAAAAAAAGAGGGAGGGGAGGGGGGAAACACCTTATCTGATTTTCATATTCCTATCACTTGTGTGAAGCCTATCTCCTCTTCAGCATCTCAAGAAGGAAATCATTCCAAGTATCAATGGGCCCAGGCAAACACCAGTGAACACAGTCATTATACAAGGTCACATTCTCATGGGGCCAATGCCCATAACGGCTAGGGTGCCCATCTGGTCTCAAAAATGTTGCTTGAGTGGTATCAAGCAACCTAAATCTCAGCCCTCTCTTCCTTCCTTCCCTCTCTGCAATACTGAACTCCTCCAATTGAATCCTATAGTACTCTAACTCCCTTCCTTCTAATTGTCTTTCATTGCTCTTAAAGGGTTTTGTCCTTACACAATCCCCTCCCTGATTCCATATACCATTTTCAAAGTGTGAAGGAGCAATAGTTCTAAGAAATGTAATCCCCTTATAGTTTGGTAAGCTTTGGATGGCTTTGAAGGCTGTCCTAAAAGCCTTTCTATAACCATAGAACATGTTAAGGTCTGTGACATTCTCTTTTTGGCAGAAATGGCAGCCTACAAGGTGACCCTTCTCGTAGAACATCATCGGGCGTTGGAACCAGTGGCCGGCGGATATGATCACATAATCGAATTGTTCGATTTGAGTTCTCCAATCTTCATTGAATTCGTCAAGGTAGAGATTGAAGAGACCTGTGCCCATCGGGCCGTTTGGGTCTGATTCCTTTACCTTAACAAGGTAAGGAGTCAAGAATGTGGCGAGGGTGAAGTTGTAGGCTGTGTAGTACCAGCGTTTGAAACCTTCATCTGGTATATATGATGCGTCCTCAGGGTACATCACCTGAAATTTATAAAATAAAAATAATTTATTAAACTGTACAATGCTCTCTCCTGTGCTCCCATTGATTTCAACCAAGGTAATTTTAAGAATTCATCAAATCCTAGTGAGTGAAATATATATCACATTTCTTTGGTTGCAAGCTAGGAAAATGTTGTCTTTAAAATGTAAAAAGCTATATGAATGTTGTTAGAATGTCAAAAATCATGTGGCTTAAGGTCTTATGCTGTCATTATTTAAAAGTTGTTAAGAAGTGACACCACAACATCAAGCAATATTGGACCTCTAAGTGTTATGCCACGTGGCATTTCTTGGGATGTGCCACTTCACATGGGAAAATGTATATGGGTCATGCCGTGGAGTTGAAGGAGGGCTTTTGTGCATACCAACACATATATTTTCGTAATCAATCTTCACTATTGTATTTTTTTTTCTTTAATTAAATAGATCATAAATAAATTAAGAGAAAAAAAACCCTCTCTCCATTAAAAAACATTTTTACACTTTAATTGACAGAAGAGAGAGATAAAGTGACTGATACAGCCCTGCTCCTAGATAGGGAATCACTTTTCATAATTTAATTATTATCAAGTTTTTTTTTTTTTTAAACGACGGATATTTAGGCTTTCGGTCTATCTAGTCCCGCGGGCTCATAATAACCCTACAATCACATGAATCGGGTCATACCGAGGTTGAATGAGAACCATTCAACTTGCACTGAAAGCAGTAAAGAGTACTTAACACGTCGTGTGAGTGGTTCAAGGTATGCCTAATAGAAGTTGAACTTAGGACATCTGAGTCTACGGCTCCTACCAACTTTGTTACTTACTCATCTCTATTCATAGCAAAAAAGTCACAATAACATAGTTTAGGTTAAACAAGATTTTTTTTTTTTTGGTTAAACAAGCTAAATGGAGGTGATATGAAAGGCAGCACAATATTTCAGTTAAGAAAAACAGCAATAACTAATTCTAAGCAAATCAAGCAAATTGAATGGACTAGTTTCAGCTCAATCTGTTTTATCATACTTGTTGAAGTATCAAATCCCATGAAATTCATCCAAAAATAGAAGAAGGAAAGGGAAAAAATAGGTGGTTGTGAAGTGTGTACCCGGGATAAGAGGCACATCAAGGACTGCATTTGGTTTCTAGCCACAGAATCTCCAACAAATGCTAAGGACTTCCCTCTAACAATATCCAAGAACTGATAAGGGTTGAAGATGGGTAACTCACACTCATCTGGTTTCCACCTCCATTTCATGAAATCTGAATCTGGTCTTCCATATTTCATGCAATTCTGGTGCTCATGAATCGCCCAACAAGTCAAATTCGTGTAATACGGCGCCTTAGGATTTGGAACCCATTCCCCACTAAAAATATCACATTCCCTCTCTGATCTGATTCCCTCTGATGAATCTCCATTATCATCCACAGAAGAAGAAGTTGCAGGTGATGATGATGAAGATGATTGCTGTGAAGAAGATCTACTTTTCCATGGAATTGAAGCATAGCCTGGTAATGGGTAATACATAGGGATAAGGGTTAGGATGACAAGGGTTACGATTACTAAGACTGCAATTTTTGGGCCATTTGTTATATATTTTGCCTTCCATATTGGAACTTCAATGGAATAAAGCTTCATTGAAGAAATGGATCCAAGGACTTTCAGAAAAGGAAGAACTGTATCTAAGGACTTGCAGCAAAGAAGGGTAGAGGCATTTACTGGAAGAAGAGAGGATTATAACAAAATAATCCTGTTCTTGACAAAGATTGATGAAAAGGAGAATAACAACTACAATGGTAGCCTCTTTTAAGGTAAAGGACAATGGCAGAGGGTGGGAGAGGGTGGGGGAGGGCTATGGCTTGAAGACTAATTTCTTCAGAGTCACCTGAAACAACTAAAAGAACTCAATAATTCACATAAGGCTTTGGATCCACTGGGTGAAATGGTTAGGTTAATGGGGTCCAAAGGGGGTGGAGTAGAAGCTTTGGGAGGGAGTCATTGTTTTAGAATAACAAGGAAGTCTGGTGGTAGTTTTCTACATTACTGATCTCAACCTCACAAGACTAGTCATCTCGGTTATCAAACAAAGACAAAATCCAGTACATAGGACAGGTGGGAGCTGTTATTAGGTATTATTAGGTGTGGACTGAGGAGACCATTTTATGGTAAGATTTAAGTTAGTGTCAAAGGTCAGTATGTTCTGGTTCATAGAGTGGGTTTGTGGTTTTTAACAAAGTTTATTTATGGGAAAAGGGAGAGGGTTTCTCAATGTGTCATTGTAAGAAGAAATCTGTAAGACATGCACACTAATGAAGGTTTGGAAAATGTTATTATTTATTTGGGTCCACATGGTCAAAATAGGGTAGATAATATTAATGTTAGTCTATGGCTCAGAATGCGAGAGGCCTTATGTTGAAATCTATACTCAAGAAGTGTATGTCTCTTTTTCGCTTTTATATATTAGGTCACATCTAAGGTGTTCAATTTGCAAAAATCAAATCGAAATTAATAGTTATTGGTTTGGTTGGTTTCAGTCCCTAGTTAGTTAATTCGCGTTTAAAACGCGTTTAAAACGACATCCCGTTTTTTTGCCGTTTTAAACGCCGTTTGCCGAATTTTTCACAGAAATTCGGTAAAAAACGGGAACGGGGCTATTGAAAGTTTTTTTTTCCGTTTTAAACGCCGTCCCGTTTTTTTGACAGTAAAAAAACGGATTTTGAATAATATAAACGTTTTAAAATAGAAACGTTTAAAACGGGGCTATTTTTGTTTATTGTTATCTAGGTATTTAGAGAATTATTATGCCAATTTATGTCTATATATTGCCCTTTTTTTGACACCGTATTATTTAAATATAAACGTTTAAAACACGGATCGTCCGTTTTTTATTTTTTCCCGTTTTTACCGTATTTGACCGTATTTTTGACCATCCCGTTCACGTTTTGATCCGTTTAAAACATGCCCGTACCGAACAATGTTTTTTTGCCGTTCCCGTTTTAACTAACAGAGTTTCAGTCCATTATCATTTTCTTTTAATGATCTTTTGTCAGACCTGTAACTCTGTAGTCCTTGTACTAGCATGGAGGTCAATGGTAGCACATAAAAAAGCATCAATAAGCGATGTCGCCTTTTTGGCCTTTTTATATAAAAAATTTTATAAATTTTATCATTTTTCAATATTCAATCCAAAATGTCGGCTTTGATCTAAACCCCAAAATTAAACCGAACTGAGAAAAAATTCTGTTATTTTATTTTTGTTGGTTCGATCCTATCCATTTGAATTTTATTAACCCTAATCTTCATTTAAATGCCGGATTTGGTTTGCCATCTGGTTGAACCTCAAGAACATAAAATACAGTCTCAGTAAGTTACTTTCTTTTATTTTATTTTTTAATATAATGAGTCAGAGTCAGTGAGTTGGGCTACTAACTAATTCCTTCCCCTTTCTTTTGTTTATTTCATGTTGTTAATTACTTATGGTTAAGCCCTTTTCAGGCTTTAATAACTCAATTTGATTTGGTTTGAATTAAAGCATAATGATGGGCCCCACTTTTTTTTGGGTTAGGTTTGTTTCTAGGGAATGAAGCTGGCATGAGCCATGCATGTGTCATAATACGACATTCATGCAAAGGCCCACTGCATGATGCAACCAGCATAGTGCTACCACTCCCACCTAATCATGTCATTCTCATACTAATTTAATTAAATTTAGTCATTATTATAATCTGGGTGGGGTATGATATTGTCATTCTTTGTCAAAACAATGGAGAGTGAAATGTTATGACAACTTTTACCAAAAAAAAAAAAATTGTCATGACAACCCTCCCAACATGGGACGCCCTTCCAGTGTTTAAGTTTATTTATTTTTAAATAAAGATTAAGCAGAGCTAGATTTTGAAAGGCCATATACAACAGAGAGTTGAGAATGTATTAAGGAATAATGATTTGATTTAGATTCAAAGATCTATAAGAGCTATAAATAGATTTGAAATGATTATAAGAAAGATAGTTAGAAAAGATATGCTTAATCTAAGTCTTGTCTTAAATATTACCTTAAATAGATCTGAGTGGAGGGAAAGATTTAATGTAATGGATCTCATTTAGGAATTTTTTTTATGAGCAAGGGAAGAGAGATCGGATCAGTTTCACATACAAGAATGTTGTTGTACATCTTTGGTCCATAGATTTAGAATTCACTTTCTCTCTCTTCAATTAATAGGTTCTAAATCTACAGATCAGGGATATACGAGATTGTTCTCATATGTGAAACTAATCCGAATTCCAAGGAAATACTACCTCCGAATATAGGTTCAGACCATAGTTAGCAAATTCGGATTCGGGAATTATTCGGACGGAGAATTATTCGGAATAATTCGGACGGAGAATTATTTGGAATAATTCGGACGGAGAATTATTCGGAATAATTCGGACGATTAATTTAAGGATTCGGTCAAAAAATCTTATTGGGGTTTTTTTTTTTTTTAAATTTGTTTTTTTATTTTTTTATTTTTTATTTTTGGTTTTTTTTTTTAAATAATGTTTAAATGGACCGAATAATTCGGTTTAATTCGGATTCGGTCCGAATTATTCGCGATTTATATTCATTTTGGAAAAAGTCACGAATTTTAAAGAATTTTATTTTTAATTCGGATTCGGTCCGAATTTTTGATAAAATTCTTTAAAATTAATTGATAACAATGGTTCAGACCAGTAGATATAACCAATGAAAAGGTGTTTCGCGAATCATTCGGCCGAATTGATAACAATGGTTCAGACCAGTAGATATAACCAATGAAAAGGTGTTTGGAAATATCTTCGATGTGGACAATGTGAATTTTTTACACCTATTCTATTTTGGTGTATGCACATTATTTTTTTTATTTTTTATTTTTTATTTTATTTTTTATTTTAATTTTTTATTTTTAATCCATGTAATTAATCCAATTAATTGGGATAAGATTGAATTATTGTTGTTATAAATGCAGGAGAGTTGACAAAGAAGAATTAGTTGGGCAATCCAACATTTAATATTTCAATTAAATTGTTGTGACGTGTGGGAGCGCGACCTCACGGTGGGTGGGTGCGTGTGAGAAGGACTCATAATCACTATGCATGCATGATGGCTATGATGGCTTCATCGTAAAGGTAATATATGCTTTTACTTACCGCCCAATCCTTTCACGAAAGCTACACAGCAACCATATAGAAAGCCCATAAAAGGCTGCCAGGACCATTTATTGCCTCCCTGATTTTTCAGCAGAGATGCAAATTCCTGCAGTACAAAGGTCACGGGCTCTTACTTCTCAAGTGAAACAAGAAGGAGGTGGTAAGTGCCCAAGTGGTAAACTGACACTGAAACTTCCATGGGGTGTGGGTCCCACATGCCAGAGATAGGTCCCACACCTATGGAGTGTGTGAGATCCATTCCCATAGGATCAAAATCCTCTATTTTTTCCATCCATGTTTTTCCTTGTTTTGCTACCTACAGAACGCGACACGTGGACAATAAGGAGACCAACGGTCAAGATTGGGTGAGGATTATTACATCCGGTGCGTTGGTTTTAAAATTATCCACGTGTCGCGTTCTGCAGGTAGCAAAACAAGGAAAAACAGGGATGAGAAAAACAGAGGATTATTTTCCATTCCGATATGGGGAGTGGGTCTTAACTCTCCTTTGGCTCCCTTGCCCATTAGTCGGAATGGCTCAATCCACCAAGTAGGCTGTAGAATTGAAAAAATCTCTCCCTGTCACACGATTGCGGATCAGGTTTTCGAATGAAAATGATCTTCATATGGTTTTATTCATACAGATAGAATTCATTTCAGAGTTTGTTTTCGGATAGATTCTATTTGTGTGGATCAGATCAAGGACCTAATCCGATCTCTTTTGTTGTAGCCAACTACCCCTAGTCGCAGTTGAGAAAATTCTAGCCTCATGCACCTCAATTGTACTCTTGCAAAAGGCAAAGGAGGAATAAATTAAACATATAATGATGGAGATAATTCAGTTCCACAATCACGACCAGTTTTGTCGGGATGCCAATGTTTCTCCCTCTAGAATCTCATAAATTTACAAAATTGCATCTGAATCACTCACAAAATTGAATTGGAATTGGCCTTGATCACCTCAAATTGGTCATAATCGGTTATAAAATGGATCGGTAATGGACTGGTTAAGAATCGTGATTTTTTAAAAAACTACAATAAAAAATATGAAACCCCGTTCAATAGAGTTTTGGATTCTTCTTCTTCTTCCTCCATGTAGACATCAAATTTTAATACACCTGGAAGGGCTAAGCAATGATGAGTCAGAAACCCCCTGAGATGTAGAGTGATATTGTATTTGTGGTCAATATCTATCTGAGACCTAGGCAGTGTATCCTTGCTTCAATAATGGTATAGGATGGTTAATTAATTGGACAAAAATGTTTTCAAAATTGATAAATAGATTTCGCACTCTTAGAATTGAGCAAGACTACCTAAAAAAGCATAGACAGGTCCTATATTGGGCCAAAATCCAATTGGATTGGACTCAATAAACCAACTCGAGTATGAAGGCTAGTGCAGAAGTATTCTAGATGATACAATTTGCATCCAGGATGACGTTGGCTATATTACAAATTTCAGTGGCCAAGGTACAAATTGTGCCAACTCTACGAAATTGTAGGGATTTGACCATATCTCGGCCCAATCTCCTACTTACCACCCAAGGTATTTAGTTAGACATATTCTAAGATCTCTAGGGCACCTAAAAGACTCTAGAAAACCCATGTGAAAAATATATAATTCTCATATATAGATCATCAAATTTCTCTCCAATAGGGAAAGTGGAGTTCATCCCACACATTGAAGCGTTCTACACATTCTTGATTGACCAAAGAGGTCTCCAAACTCAAAATACCATACCCCTCCATATTTTGGGGATCCCACAATAGTTTAAGCTTGTCGCACCCCACCTTCACTTACCTGAAGGCTTGTGACCTGGATATAAATCTTTATCCAAGCGATCCTTCCAGGATTATCGATGTATTACTTTAATGCTACAATTAAATGAAATGAACTACTAATCAAATAACACATAATCATAAATACCATACAACTCGTGATTTCACTAATGGCAAGTAAACATGTAATCAGAACTGTTTATAAAACAATCATGACATAGTAACATCCCCTTGTATTACTTCATATTTGCGCAAAAAGAACAAAAAAAGAAAATGATAATTATCATCCTTAGGTTGTCTTATAGGCACAATTATCACACGCACAATCCTAACCGTGCTCCACTAGTCCCTCTACCCACAACTCCTCGCACAACAGAGTTGATGCCTCCACACAAACAACTGACTAGATACATGTGTCATCATCTAAAAAGGCTCACAACAATGGGTGAGCTTTCACAATGCCCAATGAAGGGTGGAACAGGAAAGCAGGCACACCCAACATGATTCAGTAAATGATTGAACATAATTTAAATGATACAATATGATTTCAATTATTATCACACAATCCTAATATAAAACTAACTCCAGATATGGCCTTAGTGCAACTGCAACATAGGTGTTATCCTTGGTTTAGGAATTCGTCATCAGTCACCAAGCGATATAAGTTAGTCGCGGGTCAGGAGCATACCGGTCCCTACATACGTAGTTCGGTTGCCTAGTAAGCCCCTATTAATAACACCTAATTTACCTCGGCACCAACATTACCATCGACCACACCAGGAATTGTCCGCCTCCAACAACAATCACATCTACCACAGAATTGGTATCCTAGAATTGGATCATCAGACCTATCATATGGAAAGGGGTTGTAGCACGCAGGTTGTTATCCTAATCGTATGTAGTCTACTATGGATATCATCTTTCTCTTATCTTCTGCACACACAAAAATGTAATAAAATAAAATAAAATAAATAATTCTTTTATCACTTGAACAAATAGATTAGATAACCTAGACATAAATCATATAAGGTTTTCATATCCAAACCATAACATATAATTAGAAACTTCAAAGTTCAACAATCTCCCCATTTTAGAGATGACAAACCATGATCATGATGTGAGAAGTATGAACTCCCTATGACCATGGAGTTATTATAAAATATAAGCATGGATAATGTTGATTTAGAAAACATTTTAATTTTAGAAGGATAACTACACTAATTTCAGTATACTTATTTTCCAATAACAAGGTTCTCATCCATTAACATAATTCAATTAAGGACAACCATCATTCAATATCAATAATATACCAACTTTATTATTTTTTGTTAACGAGGTTTTCATACATTAGTATATTCCATATAAGCTTAAGAGAGGTGACATATATGATGAGTCGTTTATACATCATCAAAGCAATATTTTAAACTTATTCTCATTATGTTAGATAACATTATGATACGTTACATATCATCACACCATTTTCTCATTCTCCTGTATTGGATAATAGACAAGAAAATTCGTTACACATTATCACATCATCATCCTCTCCCCCTTTAGACAATCCAAAAACAAAAATAGATATGTTAATTTATTTATTCATTTTATTTTATTTTTTGTTAATCAAGATGTCTGGACCAGCTTATGTGCACCTCGACTAATCTTTGGGGAAGACTAGCACAGTAACCCACCGCCACAATCTCCACTTAAATTGCAGATGTACATATGTGGAATCGAACCTAAGACTGTGTGCCTATCCACACATTCTCCAATTGGCCCTAATAATCTATGCGACCCACAGAAGGGTAATATGTCAATGTTATAAATAAATCCTTTTGACTTGAATTTTCTCTTAAGATATTTAATGTGCTCTAGTAGCTTTTCTTGGCTCAACTACTCCTACATACATAAAAAAAAAATAATGAATAAATAAAAAAGTATTCAAATCAGCACAATATAAAGCCACAAATGAGGACACTGGCGTAGATAACACAAGACTGAGAGAGTTCTTTCTTCCATATATTTTATTGAGGACAATGTGCATGTTAAGTGGGTGAAATCTTCGGTTTTGTGATCCTAAACTCAGACATACTAAAACGGGCTGATTTGACAAATTTTCCATTAAAAAACTAGGTGCAGGTTGCTCGGGTCCTACCGTACAAAACCAATTAGTTGAATTGTCTTGGTAGCAGGTTCATTTAGGTTGGGTTTGGATAATGCTCTAATTTTAAGTCTAATTCTAATTCTAATTCTAATTCTAATTCTAATTATAATTCTAATTCTAAAGAAAAGAAAATGTTGTTTGCCTCTTTGCTCTTTTTTTCTCCTCTTCGTTTTTTTCAGCGTCTTTACAGACAATTAACTTTGATTATGTAACACAAAATGAATCCATATAAAAAACTTGAATTGGATAAAATTAAATTATTTGGATACTTTCAAACTTCTAACGATTTAGCACTTCTTGAAGACATTGTTCCTTGTACATTATTTTTTCCTATTTTGTAAATTAATTTTAAGATTATTTTATCACTTAGGGTAATCCCTAATCAGTAGTGAGAGCCTACTATACCATACATGATACATTACTCTCTCACCAAAGACTTTATAGAAGACAATAGTACAAATTTAAATAACACCAATTTTTTTTTTTTCACTAAAAGATCATTTATTTAAAAAAGAAGCACAAAAATCTAATTAACACCATCGACATTACCATCAGTAAGAAGGCGTAAACAATTAAGTTAAAAAATCACCTAGAACACTGACATCTCAGCCTACATTGTGTGTCAATCAACAACTCCTCTTGCAGGTGAGGAAGGAAAACAACAATAGAAGAACAAATAATATATTTCGAAGCTTTCTTTGTCAAGAAGTCTGAAATTTGATTCACTTCTCCAAAATAATGAGTTATCTTTCCATTCTATCATTGTCAGAAAAGACAAAACGAACAACCATTCTTACATCACGAACCAAGAAAATAATTTGATGTTCGTAAAGATTTTAACAGCCACAAAATCACATTCTATCCACAATTTTTGAATTACGTAAGGGTTGTTGATGAAAGAACAAGAACCTGAATTGTTTATTCACGAAAGGGTTTGATTTAGGTAAGCATCAAATGGGTTTGTCACAATTCCATCTGTTTTGTTCTTGGTCAATGGATTGAGTTTATCAATAAAGAGAGAATATCTTCATTTATGGGTTTCCCTGAAAATGAAGCCCAAATCAGCTCAGACCATTGAATACAAAGGTTAACCTGGGCCCACCATTTGATTTACTAGCAAGTTTCATATGCCCATGAGCCCATTACTCCATTATTGTAAGAAAAACAACCATCTTACATCAGGCTCAAAATCTGTACGCTATGCTTGGTTAAAAGAAAATTTAAAAGGAAGGAAGTGAAATTTTCTTAGAAAAGTAATTTTTAGAATTATTATTTCATGTGATAGTATAAATTACTTATTTTTTTAATTTTTTTATCATATTTAGTAATGATACATTTTTACATATAATTTTTAGTTTTCATTTTATAGCAAAGAGTTTTGAATGCAAAATAAAGTGAAATTTAATAACTACATATGGAATGATTTAGAGTTAATTATATAGCCACATGGGGTAATGATTATAAAAGTTTATTTTTTAAGTTAAAAAATTTCACTCTCCTTCCCTTTGATTCCCCTTGCAACCAAACGCAGCCATAGTTCTACCAAAGAACCCGGAGCCCTAGGAAAAATATAAGGTATTGGACGACACACGGTGGCACAAGTAACAAGCGGGAAAGCAGCTTGTTCTCCCAGGCATCCTAAGTGGGCAAATGCTGATCATGGAATGCAATGAAGGTACCATGCATTCATGATTATCATCATCAAATTCAGGGCCATAATTCGATTGAATATTGGTGCAATTTCTCTTCTTGGAAAATATACCTTGGCCTCTCCTCAATCATTGGTACAAGATAAAGCTACCTTCCAAGAGATTAAAGATAAAACCCTTGATAGAATTTCTGCAAAGAGAAATTATTATCACTTGTTGGGAGAAAAGTTCTAATGAAGTCAGTGGAGTCAACAATTCCCTTTTACTCTATGGTTCATTTTGCTTTACCGATTGGCTTATTGGTGGACCTAGACAAGGTTTGTTATAAATTTTTTCTGGGGGCAGAAGAAGAATCAGAGAAATATTTATTGGGTTGGATAAGATGTAGTTACTAGACCAAAGCTTGAAGGCGGCCTTGGCTTACATGATCTTGTTGTTTAGAATGATGCCTTTACTGGGTTGGCAATTACTGAAGAAGCCAAACACTCTGTGAGCTAGGGTTTTGAGGAGTATCTACTATCCTCAAGGGGAATTTCTCGTCTCAAGCTAGTGTGAATCCTTCTTAGGCTTGGAGAAGTATCTTGAGAGGCTGGAGCATCTTGAAATGCAGAATATATTGATGAAAGGTCTCAAATGGGTGGTGGCAAATCGAAGATCGATTTAGATTTGGAATGATCTTTGGGTGCCTGATTTTGAGGGGTATAGATTGCATTCCCCTATACCACTTAAGTACTCAAAAATTGGTGGGTTGCTGACCTTATCTTCCCTTTGTGTTAATGGAAGGTGGATAAGTTGAGAAGGCACTTTGATCCCCTAAAGCACTCGAAAATTGGTGGGTTCCTTTCTTTGAATGGATCCTAAGATGGAGAAGGTATCTGGCTTTGACAAAGAAGGAACAACAAAGATTTTTTTTTTCTTTTATCTCTCATGCTATTGTGGTGTGGGAGAGATTTGGAAATTGAGGAACTAGATGCTTTAAAGTCTCCATTCCTCCCTTTCGATAGTGGATCTCTATGGTGGATAAAAATGTATATAAAACTCTATCTTTGATTTCAGGATCACCCCTTGATTAGTGGCTCTTTTGGTGCCTCCTCTTCGTCTTATGATGATCATGTGGATTTTCGCCTTGTTTTTTCTGATGCTTTAGTTTCGATTAAACCTAGAGCTTTATTTGGGCCTAAGCTACATCATTCTTAACAAGGATCAGAAACTTTGTGTTGTTGCCTCGAATCATATTGTGCCCTCTTCAATTATAGTTGGTGAGGCCTTAGCCATTGGAATAACGATCATCAACATATTATTTTCCATTCTGATTACCTATTTGTGATTAGTTACTTCGTGCCTGATAATGTACAATTTCCTATGGAAATCCTTATGGTAGTTGAGGATATTAAGATCATCCGATCTAAGTTTGCATCTTATTGTTTCTATCATGTCTGTAAGTCAGATAATATTGTGGCCAATGTGATTTTAAGTGGGTGGTTGACTACTCCTATATGGGTGCTTGGGTTGCCTCGTTCGCTGAGGATTTACTAAGCATTGTAAAATTTCTATTGCCTTCTTCAGTTTAGTAAAAGGAGAGGCCCCTTGCACCCAAAAAAAAAAAAAGGGAGTCCAATGTCATCCAACATTGGACAGTTTATGTGGCCCCTCTAAAACCCTTATGTGTCGCTAGCTAGTTATGTTCTCATTCCTTCGCATCTTTGGCAAGACAAAAATTCTCGTTGATTTGAATGCAAATGTTATTTATCAAGTCACTTTATCTCTTTTATTCATGATCTAAAAGATGCATCTTTTTATTCTTTTTCTTTATTTATTTATTTTTTATTTTTTTTCAAGTAAGATTGTCTAAACGTTTAGGCATAGCTGCTGGCAAGCTATGTAATTCAAGAATTGAAAGAAAACAAATATGGGTGTTACTAAACTCATTGGGTAATCTAGGCCACTCCAATGCTGCTAGGAGTGCCAATTAGTAGCTATGCACCTTAATTGGGTATTACATCAATTATTTTCTTCTCTGGTTTATGGGTTCCTCGCCTTCACTGAGGAGCTGGCTGTTTTTTAAGCTATATGTATAGTTTTTCTTTCTCTGTAATAAATTTGATATTACCCATAAAAATGAATTTCTTTATAGAATTTTCTACTTTCTTCTTAGGTGTGGATATGCCTAGGATGAAAGGAATTCATAGTCTCCGGATTGAATTAGATTCGACAGCGGTTGTAGTCAGTGTGTCTAATCACTCTATCCATTAGATATTTATGCAACATTGGATTTCTATTAAACCTTACTTGAATTCCATACATTGAAGTATCTCTCATTGACGTGGACAGACAAATTTAGCTGCAGATGCTCTTGCAAATAGAATTCAAGTCAGCGTGATTCCTACCCTTGGATTTCTTGTTCTACATTTATTCACAGTGATATTAAGTGGGAATTCGAGGAAAGACCACATTATAGATTTGCAAATTAGTTGTATAGCAATTGGGATTTGGTTTCTATATTTGAGTTACCTTTAGTCTCCCACTGATTGCAATGTCGTAAGTGGGTGCTATTGATGATTTTTTGGGATTCTTTTCTTTTCTGCTAATGGCTATGTTGAAGGTGGAATTTTAGACAAGCTTGTATTTTTCCCGTTTGGTTAGTACCCAAATGTTAATCGTTTTGTAGATCCATATGATTTGATTAATATACTCTTGCGCTTAGCAAAATAATTTTTTTTTTCTTTTTCAATATTATTTGACATGTGGTAGGAAGGTAATTAATGCCCTACCTCTTGGTGAAATGTTAGCCCTAACTAGTCAATTGATAGACAATTATAGCAGTAAACAAGTAAGTTAGAGGTGTAACATTGGCTAAATTAGGGCTCAATTTGAACCAGGTTGGACTGATATGGGCTTGGTTTGGTTCAAAATACAACTTTTTCCCAATCCAACCCCTACCGAGTTGCTCTGGCATGGTTACATCCCCTATGGTTCTATTTAGTCACAATGAAAATTAAAAAGAAAGAAAGTAAAAGATTTAAACGTAAATAATCATTACACCACATGATAATGTCACTAATTCTAAATAATTCTATATCCATAGATAACGACCAACACTATTCAGACAGGGAGCTCAGAAAAGGGAAGGAACCCCACCCTACCCCCCCTTTTTTTTTCATTATCTATTCTTTCAATGGGTTATGGACCTTTTCTCGCTTTAAATGGCAATAGTTAGATCATCCCTATTATCTACCTCATGCTCCAAGTACATGCAAGTGGATGTGGCCAAATGGGGGATGCGTGGGATATCGCAGTCTTTTTGTACCCATTATATCTAAGCTTGTATACATGCTAGAATAGGGGTGTCAATTTTGAGCTTGCACCGGTTGACCTAATCGAGCCCGGCACGTTTATGGCCTGACCTAGATTGACCCAATTAATAAACGTGTCGGGCTTGAGCCAGACACAAGCCCGACATGTTTATTAAATGGGCATTCATGGGCAGGTAGCTAGCCTTTCGGGCGTCCGATCGAACCGAACGATTAGGGGCCCGACCTGAATCGAATTAATGTAGCCTGACCTAGCCCGACCCCCTTTATTAAAAACAATCATAATATCATATCATTTCTCTTCTTTATTAAATATTTGAGTCACCTTCTACTATGATTATTTTTTGTATAAAACTATTGTGATTTAATGTTCAAATTGAACAATTATGAGTCTTCAACCCACTTAAGAAAATAATTTTGAGGTAGGCACATTTAGAGCCCATTTAGACTTAAATAGGTTTGTAACATGGTTAAGCCCCGGTTAAGGCCCGTTTATACTTAAATAGGTCTGTAGCCTGGTTAAGCCCCGGTTAAGGCCCGTTCAAGATAGCCCAATTAAAGCTTGACACCGACTGGATTGATTATAAACTGTACCTTGCCCCCCCAAAGCTCGACACCAATTGGCTCATTTACTTAAATGGGTGTTCACAATGTAAAGCTTTTCAAGTGGTCAAGCCCAGCTAGGTCTGACTGAGACCGGCCTGGCCTGACGGTTGACACCCCTATGCTAGAAAATAGCAGTGTTCTTTCTTCTTAAGCCCATATAGTCTGTAGACCCTGCATCCATCAGGTATTCATTGAGGCACAATTCACAATTACATTTCCCTTAGAAACTGAAAAACAAAATTAAACAAATAATCGAGAGCGAATTGGACCATGAATGAGAGGGACTACTGCTCTAGGAAATTAAAAAGAAGCAGAGTCAATCAAAAAACATATGGTCCATTATGCATTAAATGCAATTTCGATTTTCAAGGAGGAAAAGAGAGCTTACGTTGAACAAACCCCACAGACCACCGTGGTTCAATACTTCTGTCCATTCTCACTATAAAAGCAAGTTTATGTTTCCTCTTCAGTCATAGTCAAGAAACATATGGTCCATTGTGCATTTAATATTAATGCAATTTCCAATTTTGAGGACGTAAAAATGAGTTTTTTTTTTTTTTTAATTAAATAAGCATCATGGTGTTGTCTATACACTGGGGCGAAATGCTAATGAGAAGACGTGTTGAAGCATCTTAAGTGCACAGAGTGGGAATAACGTAGGCTGCATTTGGTAGTCATTCAGAAAAACGTTTCTCCGTTTTATGTGAACAAAAAAACGTAATAAAGCATTTGGTGTCAACTTGT
>NW_024868480.1:153885-170325 GCF_013358625.1 Macadamia integrifolia
AAAAAAAAAAAAAAAAAAGCTAGAAATGTAAAATAATGAAATGATAAAACATTATTCTGTCATTTTGGTTTCATTCCAAATACAAAAAAGTGAACAGCTAAGGTAATCGTTCCTAAAACAGATTCCTCAAACAATATTTTTTTGTTTTAAAATAGCATTTTAACACAGAAACTGAAAATTCTGTTTTTGACATGAAATGTCGTTTCTGAAACTAAATGACTTCAAAAAGCAGTTGTAATCCTTTTATGCTTGCCTGTGATGAGCATGGATAACACTAGCCTACCAAGGTTATTTTTTCATTTTATTTAATAATTATAGATAGAAAGAGAGAGACTTTACGTTGGTGAGCTGTGGTGTGCAAAAATCTCATCCTCATCAGTAAGTTTCGAGTTCGAGTCTTTTGGTTATTGCCAACTTCCCATCCTACCAATAAAAAAAAACCCAAAGGGGTAGCACAATTGATGAGTAACGAACTTAGTACGAATCGTAAACTCGGACATCTTGAGTTCGACTCCCCACTAGGAACACCTTGGGTCACTCACACAGGGATATTTAATGCTCTTCACTATTTTTGGTGAAAGTATGAATGGTTCTCATCCAATACCCATCGTTAATGGAAAAAAAAAAAAACTTTACGTTAGGATAATGATGCTCATGAAGTACACCTGCGTGAGTCCGCTGGAAAGGAAGAAAACTGGCGAACTTCTTCCTTCACTTGTCAAAGAATCAGAAGGGGGTGGGGGGAGGGGACAGATAGAAAGAAGCGTTGGTGATTATTTAATGCATAGGAGGATGAAAAATCCATACTTCCAGGAGTCTCAAAATCTACCAATAACATCTCTCCTTTAATGATATTCCAAAGGTGAAAGGCCAAAGCTTAATCTTTTTCTAGTAATGTCCATTTATGATCGTTAGATATCTATCTTAGAGGAGCCAACCAGCTTTCAATTATTGGATCAGAACGCTAGATATCTTAGAAGAAAAGCCAACCAGCTTTCTATTTTTGGACCACCACCACCTCCACCATCACTGCTAGTCTACTTGCCTTTAATACTTTGTGCTCTTCTAAAATTCCCAAAATAGCCTCATTATTCTTCTCTTTCTTTAGTCTCTTTTATTTCTTTAATAACTTGGGAAGAATGAATAATTTTAGCATGTTCCCTTATTCTACCTTAAACCACCATATCCTTTATATGAAATAATTAATTGAAAACAAATCTTTGAACCGACAGCTTTTCCTATGTCCTATCACATGGTATTTTTACTAAATAATAATAATAATAATAATAATAATAATAATAATCACATGGTGTTTTTTATTTTATTTTTCTTCAAAAAAGCTTATTAATTTATTTATTTGTGTTAAAAAAATTAAATAAATAATCTCTTATGAAAGGGTGTAGAAAATGAAGTCAGTGGGAGCCCAATAGAGGGTGAATCACAAATCTATTCGTATAGAAGACGGAGTGTCAAGGAAGAAAGAGAGTATGAGAGGGGGTGACACAGTATTTTATGGATTGGGCTCCTTTGTGGTGCAACAAGGCGTCTGGTGCACAATCCAATGGTCAGAAACGCTCAGGCATGCAATTCAAGGTGTCACACACAACCCAAAGTGTTTCTAGGCATCGGATGCATACCAGACACACTATTGCGTCACGGAGGATCCAAATCCATATTTTACTGTGGGGACTATTCTTTCCTAATATGGGACAATATTCCATGTTTCGCTCTATAGTGTATATTAGCATTTCCCCATGTCGATCTCTCTACTTTCTCCAATGAAATGATATATTGACCCTCTATTGTGGGAGAGAAGAGATAGAGATAGGGAGGCACTAGCGTATGCTATGCAAGTGGACAGAGAAGTCAATTGCCAAGGTGCTACCAGCCTGTGTGATTGGTGCATATCCCCAGCTTACCGTAAAGGATAATGTTCTCTATGCCCAACTGCAAAGTGCACCCTCTCTCTAGCTATCTTCTCCTCTTCACATGAAGTGACCTCTCTACCCTCCATGTATACATGAAACCATTTCTTCACTCCTAGTTTATGCCCTACCCTTATACCACTTGATGATAAGATAACCCTCTCCCTATGAGGAAATAAGATCTGGGGTTACTTTTGGTATGTAAATTAGGCATAAAAAAGGGTGATCTGGTTGGGGTTCTATAAATATTCCCTGAGAAGACCCCAGCTACAACATTTTGCGTGGTCTGCCTGGCTGCGGTCTGTTTTAATGCGCCTGCTGTGGACATCGTCCTAACGTTTCTCATTCTGGTTCGCTCTCTCTCTCTCTCTCTCTCTCTCTGCAAGTTTCTTCCTCTTTCTTTCTTGCTATTTAGTTATTGATTTAAACTCTGTTGTATATCTTGAAAGTTCAACCATGGTGATGATGGGTCTGGAGAGGTTGGTGGTGACTCTCAAGTCTAAACTCAGATCACTAAAGACAAAGAAGCCATATGATAAGATAGATAAGAGCGAAAGCATGAGAGTAGAAATAAGAAGCAGGAAAGCCCAAAAGCTCGTAGCAGAAACTCTAAAGATTGCAGACTCACCAAGAAGAAAAAGCTATGCCTTCTGAGACTTTTTTTCTATCAAGGATCGAGTTTTCCTAAGGCCACTCATGAAGAGAGAGAAGGTCTCATCCCTTCAATCACGTGGTGAACCTCACGGCGCGATCTAGGGAAACCTCTTCCTTTTATGAATAAAGTTGGACATTGTATATATGTAGGGATCTTTTATATTTTTAATGTTTGAATTCCCAATTTTTTTTTATTTTTTTTTATTTTTATTTTTATTATTATTATTTTTTTTGTTATGAAGATCTTCTTCTACCTTTGTTCTTACATAGTCTCTCACCCAAAATCTCTTACAATCTCAAGATATATACTAAGGCCATATCTAGATCTTACTGGTTTGCTAATTTCCTCATGTTTGCTTACCCTACGGCATTTAATTGGCCACCCATATTAGACCTATGAATTTAAGGTTACATGAAATGGGGTACCCCATGAGTTGAAATGTTTCTGTTTACAAAGAAACCCTAACATAAAGCAATAATAAGAAAGCTTGACTCAAAGGGAAAGGGCTTTATATTTCTGTTTAAGAATGGGCAAACAAAAAACTAGAGAATTAAAGGAGGATGGTTCTTTTATCTGTGATAATATGCTCTTCGGGCAGTACACTGCTGAGTTTTATGAATCTTTTCATAACAAAGCTGAATCTACTGTTTGTCCAGAACTCCTTTCTTGCATCACTACCATGTGGATGAGTCAGATAATGATGCCCTAGCTGCCATCCCTTCCACAGAAAAGATAAAGTGCCGCACTCTTTTATCTGGATTCAGATAGTGCCCCTAGCCCTGATAGTTTCATTGTGCATTCTTTTGGAAACTTCATAGAAGTTGACATTTGCAAGGAAAGTCAATATATTTTTTTTAAAGGTAACAACCATTCAGGCCAATCTTTCGGGGAACTTTCTCTATAAGTTTATCTAAAAAATTATGGCTTCAAGCCATAGTTGGAAAACCAGGTTTTGATTAGGAAGACTCACCCGAATCAAGTAAAAATTTGAGATTCCTAGTCAAGAGTCACAAAGACTCGCCCTGTGTTAAAAAAATAAAAAATAAAAAAACTTGAGACGAATCAAGACGATTCTACATTGCCTCGATTATTTGGCCGAGTCTTGAAAAACCCACCGAAACTGGTCATTATATCAAAAGGCACTTAAAAAAAAAATTCAAATAAAATCTCTTTACAGTCCCAAATCCCAAGACTCCTAACTTAGTAACTTCTCCTACTCCTTTCCTTTTACCAAAAAGAACTTGGGACCTAAGAAACTTCCCCTATTCCTAAATCCAAAGTTCTTATTTTATAAGAAGTTGGATGGTTGGAAGATCTAAGTTATATTTTCTAATCCTTAACCCTAACCTAACGTTCTAACCAAAAGAAAGACTATTGCCTGCAACCCTCGAGTTATTGATATGTGATTTCTTTTCTTCTTTTTTTTTCTGTATTTTTTATATATTTCTGTATTTTTATGATTTATTTACATATTTATTGCATTTGAATAGATATAAATTAGAAAGAACAAGACTCGTCCTGACTAGGTTTAACCAGGTCGACTCGTTAGGTTTTTGACCGGACGAGTCAGGTCGAAAAACCTGGTTTTCCAACAATGCTTCAAGCTAGATTATTTATTTTGTTACCAAGGCTTATTTTGAATATCAGGGAGCATTTCAAAAAGGAAATATTATTTTCTTGAATATTAGTATGGCGTCTGAGTTGACCAATATTTTGCATAAGAAAGCTTATGGTGAAGCATTGGATTGAAACTTGAGATCCAAAATGCTTATGACATTTTAGAATGGGAATTTTTATTGGAGATGTTGATGAAGTTTGGATAAAATGGTACCACCAAATGCTCTTTTTGCTAAGTTGTCATTTTTGTTAAATTGGGGTCGGTTGGCTTGTTTGTGTTGAGCATGGATTGCATCAAGGTGATCCCCTTGCCTCGATCTTGTTTATTATAGTAGAAGTATTACTATGTAGATGGACTGGAGCTAAAAGGCAACAAGAAAAAAATCAAATCTCTTCATGGTCCGAGGGGTGCTCTAGTTCCAATCCATTTTGGTTTTTGCAGATGATGTTTTCATTTTCATGAATGTTGGTCTTAGGTATGTCAAGAATTTACATCTCTTTTCCAAAAAGTATCAGCTGTACTCAGGTCAGATTGAGATTTATTTGAGAAAAATATAAAGTAGTCATTGGAAATATTAATCGGGCTAGGAAATCTCAACTTGCAAATATCCTCAGTTTTTCAAAGTGTCGATGTCCTAGCAAATGCCTTGGGATAGATCTAAAAGAAGAGTTGAAAATGAGCTTATTTTTGCCCTACTGAATAATTCAATGCCAAATTTTCGGATAGGAAAGGCAAACTCATTTCTCAGACTGGAAGGATTCAACTAGTAATATTTGTTGTTTCGAACACTATTGTTCATAGTTTTTCAATATAGTGATGGCCTTCATCTCTTATAAAATTGATGAAAGTTGGATGTGTAATTTTATCTGGTCTAGAGATCTGGAGCAATCTAAAGTTATTACAATCAAGTGTGATGTAATGTGCAAACCTAAAGGTGAAGGAGGTCTTGGCATTCGAAGGTTGCATGGGGTAAGTGTAGCCTTGTTATACAAACTCTGTGTTATGGTGTGAGTTCAGGGGCTGAGGTTCAAGGACAGGAATGAAGAATAAAACCGGCTATTTCGAGGATAGCTACCTCCAAAGAAGAGATGAGAACCAAGCAGATTATATTCATTTCATATCCCATACACCCTTCTTCCCCACCTTATATAGCCACTAACTAATCAATTATCAAAATGAGAGAACTCCCCTAATAGAATTCACAGACTTCACGTGGTATGATCCCCTACATAAGATCATGCCAAATTGATGGGCGTTTCTCAACCTTTGGGAGCATTGTGCTGATGTTGTTGGATGGGTCCCCAGAGCCATGTCATCTGATGATGTGTCATAGGCATCTTTATCACTTTGAATCGTATCACAACTATTTGCACTTACAACTTCTTCAATTGGGATGAGATTACAATCAGTGAGGTTCCCTTTTATGGGGAGATTCTACATACATTGGCTAATGTAGATCATTTATTAATTGTATCAACCATGTGCTTTCCTGTGCTGCCATTACTGTTGGTCTATATTCTTCCTATGTGGTTGATAGAAATACAATTGATATTGCTTGCTATACTAAGAGATTGCTCCTGATCCAAGACTGGATGTATATCAAGTCCTTGATCTTTTCGTGTCTAAATCACCAGCATAATCAGAATCATATTACCCAAATAACTCAAACATTTCTCCTTTCGATATATGAGACTAAAAACAACATTTCCCTTCACATATCATAAATACGATGAATTGCTTCTAGATAAGGCTTATTTGGATTCTGCATGAAACAACTCACAAGGTCAATTGTAGAAGTGATATTAAGTAGAGTTATTGTCAAATAAATCGGACTTCCTACGAGTTTATTGTACATAGTCGAATTTTGCAAAACATCTCTGTCATCAACACTGAGTTTACTATTGACCTCTACCAACATAGAGATATACTTCCAGTTGTTCATAATGTACTTTTGTATGAGATTTCTTGTGTATTTTTGCTAACAGAACAACCCTTCCTTTACTCGATCAATCTCAAGTCCAAGAAAATACTTGAGCTCCCTGAGCTCCTTCATCTGAAATCATACGATAGATTCTCTATAATCTGATGATTTTCATCATCTCCTGTGATGATTCATCTACTTAAACGAGCACGATTTATACCTTACCATTTTGAGTTCTTAGGAACAAGCTTGAATCTGTAGGTGTAATGAGTGTCCACTTTGAACTAAGAACCCAACTATCTTTTCGTACCACACGTGTGGTGCCTGCTTCAATCCATATAATTATTTTCGTAATTTGCACACATAGCTTTGTCAGTCTTGACATTTGAACACTTGAGGTTGCTTCATATAAATTTCACGGTCAATCTCTCAATGAATAAAGGCGTTCTTCACATCCATTTGCCATCTTGTCCATGACTTGCTTGCTACAAGTGTCATCAATAGCCATACGGTTGTAATTTTGGCAACCAAACTACAAGTGTCATAAACATAATTGCAAGAGATTGGCTTAATTTCCTCAAGCTTTGGAACCAAGTTCAAATTTTGATTCTGATTTAGTGGCAAAAATTCTTCTTCCATTGCCTTTGGCCACTCTCTGCTCTAGCATGCTTTATAATATGTAGCTAGATCCTATATATTGACTTCTTCACTAAAAGCAGCATCAACATATTTTGGATTTGGCTTTCTCACTCCAGCCAATCGTTGAAGTTCTTGACTAAATTCTTCTTCAGACTCTTCAAACTGATTTGGTTGAAGTTCTTCTGGTGTTCTCAATTGATGGGTGCTAGTTTGCCATAATTTTAGGGATTTCTCCTATGCTCTTGATGAAGTCCATAGCTTTCTCCATTGGACTGAACCGTGATAGACTAGCTTTTCGCATCCCATACCTGGCCTCAACTATGGCTATAAAGGTTGGTTGCTATATCTTACAACAAGAAGGCATCGATTGGGAAGTTCAAGGGATGGAGATCCACGATCATTTACTTCTGGTGGATTTTCAGTAATTTCTTGCCAAACTTCTCTCTTAATATTTTCTTGAAATTCTACAAATTTTGTGAAAACTTCTGCTTTTCTACTTTTTCTTTTAAAAAAAAATGCCAAGTACCTTGAGAAGTCATTGATGGAAGTTAACATATGTTGCATTCCTCTGATTGAAGATTTCTTCACTCGACCAAGCACATCAAAATGAATAAGCTCTAAAGGTTTCTTGTCTTTGTACATGGATTGATTCTACGATAATTTGTGTGCCTTCCCAAATTGACACCCAGCACATATCATATCAGTCCAAACTTCCAATTGTGGAAGACCTTTCACCATAAACTTGGCCATAATTACTTTCAGTTTGTGGTTGCCAACTTATCCTAGTCGAGCATGCCACATATATACAGCCTCACTGCATCTAGTCTTCTTTATGTATCTCAGTGGACATCACATGATATTACACTAATAATAGATTTTTCTTCATACCTAGGCCAGGCACATGATACGTAGGAATGCAACCCTAAAACGATGTAGAAAAAAATGGAAAACAAAAACAAACAATGCACATAGATTTACAAGGTTTGACAATCTCTGCTTCACCATTAATGGAGAGTAGGGTTACCACAGTTATAGCATTCAACGGCTTTGCATGTTGAATCTCTGGGTTGCCAATTGGACTCATAGCTGCTCTGATGAGCTCCCTTACTGAGAGCTTCTCTCCTTTTAGCCATTTGACAAAGTAGCTTCTTTGTCAAGGCTGCCTCTCCATTGATTGCTAAAGAGTGCTTCCTTTTGATCTTTCATTGACACTCCTGCCATTTTTCAGGCTAGAGTTTCTTGTTTTGCTAGAAAAATCTCTAACTCTAAAAGAGACAGTTGAGTCAGCCAACCACATATCGATGTCATGAATTTAATATATTCAGGTTTGAGTCCACGAACAATAATGGCTCATCTCATCCTTAACGGATATTATTCCTACTAATAACAACAGATAGAATCTTGCCATACAATCATTGAATCATAAAATTAAACTATATGAATCGACGCATACCATTCACCATCGACTGTGAAGAATTTGTCACCGTTATATTCTTCCCGTATCTTTATTCCTACAATTTCAATCACAAACAGAATGGATCCTCTAGGTTTCTCCCACTAGCTCCCCTTAATGCTCTCTTGGTGATAGAGTCAATAATGAGATTGATGTTAGGGTAGGAGGAAGACCTAGAGTCCTATTAAATAAAGTTTTTGCACCCTCCCATCAAGGTGTGCCAAATAGGGTAAGACTCTTTTCCCTAATTAAACGAGGAGTGGATTTTCTATTTGGAATCTAATTCTATGAGATTAGTATTGGTCAATTATCTAATTGGTATATGGGACAATAATAGAGAATATTCTTACAATCTTCCACTTGAACCATATGACCATCTAATAACAATCTCAAACATAATTTGGATTCTAACATCATACTATAGTATTTGAAAGTAAACCCAACAACTTTATGTCATCACAATCATAATACCATATTTGAACAAAACTACTAATGTGGATCATGGCAGTTATACATCATATAACGACATACTCCCTTCCATAATCACAACACTAATAACCTCATCCAAACAGGTGCAAAAGTAGGGAATAGACTAAAAAAGTCTATAACTAAATGGTCCAACATAATATCTCACGTATATTAAATAAAATGTGTACACACAATAATAAAGTGAGAAATATTCTGAAACAACAAATATTATGATCATTTAAATAAATAAGTAAAAATGTCTAACATAATATAACCATTACATCAACTTTACATAAACCCATGTCCATTATAAGATCTGTAAAGTGTTTAGGCGCTAATGCCTTGGTCATAGGATTAACAATCATCAGACTTGTCTTGATGTGTGTAATAGACACTTCTTGTTTCTGAACTAATTCCTTCACAAAATTGTATTTTATTCCAATATGCTTTGCTCTACTTGAATGCTTATCATTCTTGCAGTAATATAAGGCAGCAACATTGTTACAATACATTCTCAACGACTTCGAAATGGTGTCGACAACCCGAAGCCCTGAGATAAAGTTTCGTAACCAAATTGCCATAGATGTGGCCTCAAAGAATGCCACAAACTCTGCTTCCATAGTAGAAGTAGAGACACAAGTCTGTTTCTTAGACTTCCAATATATCACCCCACCAGCAAGTAGAAAGATGTATCCTGGTGTAGATTTCCTACTGTCGAGGCATCCTGCATAATTAGAGTCTGAATATCTGATCACTTCTAACTGATCAGATGCTCTGTAAGTAAGCATGTACTCCCTAGTCCCCTTTAAATACCTCATCACTTTCTTTGCTGCAACCCAATGATCTATGCCAGGATTACTCACATATCTGCCTAACATACCAATAGCAAAACTGATGTCTGGACGAGTACAAGTCATTGCATACATAAGATTCCCTACTGCTGAAGAATAGGGAATATCCTTCATTTGTGCACTTTCCAGATCATTCTTTGGGCACTGATTTAGACTGAAATTTTCTCCTTTGATAATGGGGGAAACACCTGATTTGCAATTCATCATGCCATATCTTTTCAAAACTTTATTAATATGAGTTTTCTATGATAGCATAGAATCCAACGAGATCTATCATGAAATATCTTAATGCCGATAATGAAAGAAGCTAAATCTATATCTTTCATTTCAAAGTTCTTAGAAAGAAAGGCCTTTGTATTACTCAACAAACCAAAATCATTACTAGCAAGTAAAATATCATCCACATATTAGATCAGAAATATAAATTTACTCCCACTAAGTTTTAGATATATACACCTATCAAAGGTGTTCTCAACAAATCTGAATGAAACAATGATGTAGTTAAATTTAATATACCACTGTTTGAAAGCTTATTTAAGTCTGTATATGGATTTCTTAAGTTTACACACTAGATTTTCTTTTTCTTGATCACTAAATCCCTCAGGTTGGTTCATGTAGACTTCCTCATCTAAATCCCCATTTAAAAATGCAGTTTTCACATTCATTTGGTGAAGCTTTAGATCATAATGAGCTACTAATGCCAATATGATTCTCAGAGAATCCTTCTTAGAAATAGGAGAGAATGTTTTATGGTAATCAATGCCTTCTTCCTGAGTGAATCCCTTTGCAAACAGTCTAGCTTTATGTCTCTTAATATTACCCTTCGAGTCGCGTTTGATTTTAAATACCCATTTACAACCAATCACCTTAAAGCCTGTTGGTAATTGAATGAGATCCCAGACATCAGTCACTCATGGACTTCATCTCATTTTTCATGGCATCTACCCATTTAAGAGAATCATTATCGTTTATGGCCTGTGAAAAGGTTAACGGGTCATTCTTGATTCCAATATCAAACTCTGATTCTTGGAGATATACTATATAATCATCAGGAATAGCAGACCTCCTAACCCTCTGAGATCTTCCTTGAATTTTCGGTTGAGAAACATTTATAGTATTGTTAGTGGTAACTACATCATGGAGTGATACATCTTTAATAGTTGTGTTGTTCCATAGGATCATTTTCAATAGTTACCTATGGGACAACATCATCATAATGAATATGTACATCTTCTATAGTTTGTTGTTCCACAAGATCATTATGAACAGTTACCTGTGGAACAACAATATTATTATGATGTACATAAGTCAATAAGAAAATTTGATGTTCTTCAACTACCACATTACGTGGTTTCTCACTCTCGCTAATGTTACCATCTTCTAAGAATCTAATAGTTCGAGTTTCCATAATTCTGGTACTGTGTGTGGGTGCGTAAAACCTGTAACCCTTTGACCACTGACAATAACCAATAAAGTAACAACTTATGGTTTTAGGGTCAAGTTTTCTTTTATGTGGATTGTACAATCTAGCTTCAGCCGGACAACCCCATACATGTAAATGCTCTAAACTAGGTTTCCTTCCATTCTATAACTCGTAAAGAGTTTTAGGAACTGACTTACTAGGAACCCGATTCAAGATATACACAGCTATCTTTAATGCTTCGCTCAACAAGAATTCAGGCAATGAGGAGTTGCTCATCATGCTACGTACCATTTCTGTGATGATATGATTGCGTCTTTCTGCAATCCCAATTTGTTCAAGTGTTCAAGGAGTTGTGTATTCGGGGGTTATACCCTTCAACTTAAGGAATTGAGCAAATGGTCCTTCACTTTGCTCTACATCAATATGTCTACCATAATATTTACCTTCTCTATCAGATCTCCCAGTTTTAATATTTCTGTGAAACTTATTTTCGATTTCAGCACAGAACACTTCAAAAGCATTCAAAGCATCAGATTTTTCTTTTAATAAGTAGATATAACAGTATCGTGAGCAATCATCAATAAAGATGATGAAATATTTTCATCAGTTATACAAGGATCAAAATGACCACAAATGTTAGTGTGTATCAAGTCCAGAAGTGAATTGTCCTTTTGATAGCAACTTCATTTGTCTTAGATTGCTGACCTTTGATGCAATCTATACAAGAGGTGAAGTCAGCAAAGTCTAGATTTGATAATATTTGATACTTCACTAACGTCTCCATTCTAGGTCTGGAAATATGACCTAAATGTATATGCCATAGGGATGAGGATCATCATTGTTGAATTTATGCTTTGATTCAACATTCACATGTAGTGCAAAAATAGATTTAGAAAAATTAGAATCCAAATTAAGTTTATAAAGACTATCACATAAATATCCAATGCAAACTAAATTGGTGTCTTTAAAAACGTTTACAACCTTATCACCAAAAGTAAACTTAAAACCTTCACAATTAAGTTTCGATAATGAAACTAAATTTTTAGAAATAAAAGGAACATAAAGAGTATCCATAAGGTCCAAC
This sequence comes from Macadamia integrifolia, assembly GCF_013358625.1. Classification (NCBI taxonomy): domain Eukaryota; kingdom Viridiplantae; phylum Streptophyta; class Magnoliopsida; order Proteales; family Proteaceae; genus Macadamia; species Macadamia integrifolia. The sequence goes on from NW_024868480.1 coordinate 165,923, forward strand.
TGGAGTCCGGTGTCCAAAATGAGTCTATAAGTGCCGATGGATCGAACTTCAGACTCTTGCTGGTTTCCCATGTAGACGTCGCTCTCACTTTGATTTGGTTTTCGAGTTGTTAGAAAGCCTTGCATAGAATTAGAAATATGAACAGTTGCTCTTGAATCAATCTACCAAGTATTACAAAGAACATTAACAACATTGGTTTAAAAACATATTAGGATAGAATCATTACCCTTCTTTTCGAACCAAGTCTTGCGTTTCTAACAGTCTTTTTGAAGGTGTCCTACTTTCTTATAGAAGAAACACTTCAATTCGTCTATTTTCTTTTTATTGTCATCAGACTTTAGATTGGAGGATTTCTTTGATGCATTGTTCTTTTTAAAATTTTCTCTTTTCCTTTTATTCTGGTTGGATACAAAATTGACCACCTAGCCTCCCTCGTCATTAAATATCCTTTCCTCTTGGACGCACATACTCTGAAGTTTATTCAGAGTCCACTTATCTTTATTTGTATTGTAGTGGATCTTGAATGTTCCAAAACGAGGAGGAAGTGAAGTTAGAATGATTTGGACAAGCCAACCTTCATTCATTATCAATTCAAGGGGTTTTAGTTGTCCACAGATACTTGCCATTTTAGAGATATGGTCCCCTATTCCATTAGTACTAGTATACTTCATTGTTACTAATTTGGTCATCAAAATCCCAGCCCAAGATTTATTAGTAGTAGCAAAACAGTTCTGTACATTGGTTAGGTATTCTTTTATATTTTTAGAATTTGGTATGAAGCTTTTGATAGTCTTACGAATCGTCTTCATGATATATAAAAGGCAAAAATGGTTAGAACGCTCCCACCAATCATGTAATGTAATTTCATCATCAGTGCTCTCATAAGTGAGAACAACAGGTTTCTCATTACGTAAGGCATAATCATGATGACAACAAGTTAATAAATAAGTTCTTCATACCAGTCATTAAAGTTTGATTGATTCAGAAGTGACACATTATTCGAAATAGGGATAGGTGTTGAACTTATGAACAAGAATAAATAATACATATTTATCAATCATCATGCTTTGAGTTTCAGTAATAGAATATTAAAATTTTACAAAAGCAACTTATTACATCATTATAATCTATCATGTGGGATAGAGATGGTAGTATGCTAATGGTTCACTTTACATTAGATGGAAGACATCATTAGGGTAAAATATTTAAGTTATCAAAATGGTTAAATAAGATGTATACCTGTGGATATTCTCATCCTATTTAACTGTTAAACTATCATATATAGATCAACGCAGTCAATCAAGAATGTATACCTACGGATATTCCCATTCTATCTTGATCGTTACATAATGATCATCATAAGACCCTAAAGTTTGAAATTTAAATTGAATGCTTGATACGATTATGTTTAAGGCCAACATATATAATTATTATGATCAAGAAAAATGTGTACCTATGGATACTCCCATTCAACTTAATCACATAATCATTTATGCCCCAAATGCATATAAATTTGAGAGTTATACACTTTTAATTTAAATTTAATAGAAATTATCATCCAAGCATCATAAGTGTTCTAAAATAATGCATAAAGACATAAACAACATCTATTTCTATCTATTTCTACCATAAAAAGTATTCTAAAAATCATATAAATTCAGTTGGTAATAAAGAGCATAAGTAGAAATAGATGTACAATCTATAAAATATCTGCAAACTTAAGTAGAGAGTACAAAAAAACCATCTCTATTATGAATAGAATCAGAAATAAGGCATAAAGAGAAACATATTCAAAAGTAGAAATAAATAACCAAGAATAGAAACAATGAGAGTGTTTCTGATTTTTTATTTCTCTTTCTATTTATACAATAACACTTTAATGGGTTTAAGTAAGAAATAGAGATGAGTTTATTTCATAATGGGCTCATGATTTCATTTAATCAAAAACCCTTTAATAGGTTTAAAAAAGGAAAAGATGGACTTACATAATGAGTTTATTTCATTAAATCTCATAATATGGGCTTTCATAATGGGTTTAGTTTATTACACCCCACATATGGTTTTTTTTTTTTTTTTTTGTTAAGTAAGATACCACAAATCTAAAACCCTAAATTACATTATACAAAATAAACTCTTGGGTAAAGTATAACAAATAAACCCTAATTTACAATTAGAGTTAAAATTTTTCAATATTTGTGAGTCTCATACAAATAACATAAAAGAGATTTTTTTTTTTTAACTAATGAAGGGATTTTGCAATTGTCCGTATGATATCGATAATGAATCATATGAATTAATATCAAAACTAATACAATTCATCACATTCAAGCCGATCTGATCAATCAGATCTATATTAACATAATATGGATATTGTTCACTATTCATGAATAGTATCGAATACTATTTATGAACAGTACCAAATAACCCACTCTCACCTACTTTAACATAATATGGGTACTGTTCATGAATAGTACCGACTATTCATGAACAGTACTCTTCATGTGATTCAAGAACACATTGGCGTAACCATACAGCTCTGATTCCACTTGAAGGATGTTATTCCTACTAATAACAACAGATAGGATCTTGTTATAAAATCATTGAATCACAAAATTAAATTATAAGAGTCGACGCATACCGTTCACCATCAACTGTGAAGAATTTACCGTCATTATATTCTTCTCATATCTTTATTCTTGCAATCCTAATCACGAACACAATGAATCCTCTAGGTTTCTCCCACTAGTTCCCCTTAATGTTCTCTTAGTGAAGGAGCCAATAATGAGATTGACGTTAGGGTAAGAGGAGGACCTAGAGTCCTATTAAATAAAGTTTTTGCACCCTCCCATTAAGGTGTGTCAAATAAGGTAAGACTATTTTCCCTAATTAGACGAAGAGTGGATTTCCTATTTAGAATCTAATTCTATAAGATTAGTATGATCAATTACCTAATTGATATATGGGACAATAATAGAGAATATTCTAGAGAATATTTTAGAGAATATTCTAGAAAATATTTTAGAGAATATTTTCTAAACAATCATCGGTTCACTGATCTTGGTGTCAAAATCCAATTGTGAAATCTCATGACACCGTGATTTCAATTTCATGAAATATTGGCATCATACCTTGAAAATTAGATCCCATCTCATTTTTCAAAAGTTTAAGACGTGCATTTTTCTAAAGGTGCAATCTGAATGATTGTCTTCAATATTTTTTTTATTGTTTCACTTCTCTTACTGGCATACCATGTTACCACCCACCTATGTGACTTTGGGAAGACAATAGGTTTTACTCTCACTTCTTCCATTTTTTTTTTTTTTTTTTAAAGGAATGACGTACAGGGATCGGTACTACTACTTATGGAAGAAGACCATGGGGTGGATTGCTGCTACTCACATCTAGTGGCAATGAAGTAGATGATGAAAGACTAACAACAATCTCATGAGGTTTTTGAAGCTGAAGCTCACTACCTCAGAGGGAGTTTCTACATGTATACTATTACCAATTGTCAACACATGCACATAATGGCGCCTACCATATTTGTTGGTAAATTTAGACTTTGAATTTTAAACAGTGGGTGGATGGTGCCGTCGATGTTTATTTTTACCTTTTTTGGTGAAGTCTCCCTGGAATGGATCTCAGATTAAATCTTCAAGGCCTCCCATGGTGTTCTATTTTATGGGTTGATTATCTACAACCTAGACAAGACCTTTAGGTGGACAAGGATGCAATAGAGACTACCTATAGATGATTTGGTTGCAAAGAATGGGATCTCTATTATTTCAACATGTAATTTGTGCTTAAGTGCATCAAAAAACTTCAATTATATTATTTTGGAGTGCACTTCTTAAGTTAGATATGTTTAAATCTCTTTACCTGAATGTTTCTTTTATACATGATCTCCTAATCCAGTTGAAAAGGAAGTTAGTAATTGTTCCTCTGAATTGCATTTGTGGTGTTTTTTTTTTTTTTTTTTTGGGGGGGGGGGGGGGGGTGGTGTTCCTTGGATAATCCAGGTCATGCGAGTGCAGGAGGCCTCTTCAGAAATTCAGATGGACCTCCAGAGGGGATGATTTACTAATATTTAGGGGTTCAAACATATTTCTATACAGAATTCAAAGTTTATTTATTGGTCTTCAACTAGTAAAAAACTAAACGAATTCTACATTTGTGGATTGGAAGTGATTCAAGTGCAGTTGCTATATGTGTTCACAATTAGTCCATTTCTTGGAACTTTTAACAGCAATGGGTTTATTCAAGCAATTATTTCATAATCTTATAGAAGGTATATTAAGATTAATGTTGATGGATTTGTCCATTTTTCGAGGTCTCAAAGGGGCGTGGAAACACATAAGAAAAAAACTCTTGAATGGAAATGAAAAAGATATGTAAATCCAGTT
>NW_024868480.1:170345-184143 GCF_013358625.1 Macadamia integrifolia
GTCAATCCTATTTCCAATAAGAACAATTGACAATTGAATCCCATTTTTTCCATTATTTTCATATCCGTAATAGTACGGAAAGAAGGCCCGGCTCCTAGACATGTTTACAATTGAACCCCATTTTTCCCATTAATTTTTTCCTTGCGTGTTGGATACACCTTTGCTTTCGTTGCTGGATCTATGAAATTGTGTCAAGCTCTGTTGGAAGGCAAGCATTTATTTATTTTATTTATTAATTTTTTTTCCTGCTATTTGGGATTCTTAGGCTCCGTTTGGCATCGTTCTAAAAAAAACTTTTTTGGAGTTTTTTCGTTCTATTGGAACAAAAAAACGGAATCTTCTGTGTTGGTGCACTTATGGTCTGTTTCTATTTTTTATGAACAAAAAGTGAAAAAAAAACTGAAAGTTTCGTTCCATTTTACAAAAAAAAAAAAAAAAATATCGTTCCCGATAAAAATCTGAAATTTTGAAACACCATTTTTTCATTTTAAAACTGCATTTTGACACAGAAACTGAAATTTTCTTTTTTAACACGAAACGACGTTTCTGGAACAGAAACGATACCAAACGGGCTCTTAATCAACCCACCCTTTTGTAGTTGGTGCCTTAAGGTGTCAATTTGGGGGATGAAGATCCTCTCCAATTTTTTAACGTGCAATTTGGTTATTTGGTCATCATCAATTCTTACTCGTTTAGTGATAGGATTAAAATTAGATCGAGACTTGTTTATTTGGTTATCATTAATTTTTCATTGTTAATTTTTAGAAGCTTACATGTGCCTTAGAGAGTGAAAAAAAGGTAAAACCATGAAATTTATCATAGTTTTATATTTTAATTTGTTTTTTTAACGTAAGGGATACCCTAGATCTCTTGATAATAAAAAATCCACAAAACTAATAATGGAACCATTGAAGTTCTTTTCCCTTTTTCTATAGTGCCTAGAACCATTGAGGAACTGGAACCATCCTGTCCCGTTAATAAATAGGATTCAGATCTAGGTTTGATCACGTTAACTAAACAGGGTGATACTAGGATTGGCACTTTTGGTATCGATATGGTACTGACTAGGGATTTCAATCCCAAGCCTGCACTGGCAGGCCCAATCGAGCCGGATACATTTATGGTCCAACCTAGACTAGCCCGATTATTAAATAGGTAGTACACTGTGCAAGGGGTAACCCGACGGGCCAACCCCTTTAAACCCCTTTAAACCCGACCAAGCCCAATACGTTTATGCTTCTCTGTCTCTTTGGACCACCACATGAAGATAAGCCATGTATGTACAAGACAAAATGGAAAATTCAAGGCAGCAATTACCCATGCCTGCCCTTAGCTTCTCTGATAGACGCTGGTCAGCTCTAAACCCTATCAAATTCTATGTTTTTTTCCAAGTTTTGTAGTTATTATGTGAACTATTATCAGATTATGAGCTCATCACCCAGTAAGATTAAGGTTCATTTTTTTCATTTTTCTTTTGTGAACGATTAGGGTTCATGGAACCTACGTCATTTATTCAGTACAACCCTTTTCAAACTAAATACTAGGCATTAGATAGATACCTGGTGAAAGCATTAGAAGACTAGAAAGAAATAATATTCTTAGCACAGCAACACCTATCACACCACATATTCGCAAAGCTTTCAAATTGTGTTTACTCACTCTCCACTAGCCTGTAAAACCGGTAGCTTTTTCTTGCTGAGACTTATTAAACCGTTCCTTAGCAGCGTCAACAATTACAATAGCATTAATACCATCTTCCATAATGGCAAGATCAAGTTTCCTTTGGTGTTTAGGGAAGGCCCGTTTAGAGACTGGTTAATTCCTATTTATAGTTAAACATATCTGTAATCCAATTAAGGCCCGATTAAAGCCCATTTATGGTAGTCTGATTATAGCCCGAGACTAGCTGGCCCGATTATAAATTGTACTATGTCTATCAAAACTAAGCCCGTTTAGTTAAATGAGCGTTCACAGTGCAAGGCTTGAAATTGGTCAAGTCCCGGCTAGGCCCGACCGAGCCCGACCAATTGACACCCCTAGTATAGACCGTTCCCTATTACTGATAACCATCCCAAAACACTCTTAGTGCCTTGTATCTACATCACTAACATTTTTTTTTTTTTTTTGCATGAGATTAATATTAAGTTCTTACTAATAAATAAATAAATAAATAAATATACATCCTAAGTTCGACTTCCATTAGGCACACATTGGGCCACTCACACGGTGGTGTTTAGTACTCTTCACTGCTTTCAATAAAAGTTGAATGGTTCTCATTCAACCCCAGTATGACCTGGTCCATGCGGTTGTGGGATCAATATAGACCCGTGAAACTAATCAGGCCAAAGGCTTGGATACCCTCGTTAGCAAAAGAAAAAAATGTATATTCAATCCCGGCACTTAGATACAAAGAGTGGTAAAATGATGCCTCCACTTTTTAAGAAACTCAAAATATTCAATCCCCTTTCTACCAAAAAAAATATATATATTCAATCCCCTAGTGATACCCATGTGCATCCTCTCATTGGCCTACATTGTTACGTGTGAGCTTTTTTTTTTCTTTAAATAAAAAGGAATAAATTGGGCCAGTCTAACTTTTCCTTTTCGATGCTCTCTTGACAGAAAAATAAAAAGGGTTATTTTCGGTGATCCAAAGCCTAAATTCTTATATTAAGAGATTTCCTACCCAAAAATATATATATATATATATATATTAAGAGATTCCAATCCAATGGTAGTAGGCACATCATAAAAACTCGCCCAATGGTGGATAACACAAGGGGCGTAATGCGCATACCAAATTCTCAAGAAAAACCGCCGCAATTTTCCTTCGCTTCTATCCTCTATTCTTCTCAACGTCGTTACTTGGGAGTTGATTCACAGCTTCGATTTCTATGGTAATGGCGTCGAAGAAAGAGGAGAATTAGGGTTTTCCGGAGAACATCTCCTGAAACGATGGCATCCCTTCTGCTGGGAAACCCTAATTTCACTTTACGTAACTTCGGGAAACAACGGTGAGCTATCTATGTCTTCTTCTCCCTCATCTATAGATAAGATTAGCAGTAGTTCTATTGGAATTGATTCAACCTATTGTCATTTCTTTTCATATATTTATAGTTTCTTGCGGAGAATTTGTCTAAGCTCAATTTGATTTTCATTTTGGTACTGAATGACGAATTATGTTCATATTCAATCGAAAAATGGAAAAGCCATCTTGTGAAACAAACAGTAAGGAAGCCCTAGGGTAGTTGGAGAAGCTCATGCCTCATATATGGCGATAGATGGTGTTCTCCCAATAGAGGGAGATGCTTCTGGAGGTGCACAAAGACCTGGCACTCTTGGTATGATGAAATAATCTCCAAGGACCCTTCCTCCTGGGGTCCTGGGGACTATATCCATCTAATGCTCAATTGGAATCATCTTCCATCTCCAAATGGAACACTGAGGAAGGAAGCATAATTCAGACTTGAAGCCAGATAGGATAGTATTTATCAGGCCATGTTAATCACTCACTGACAGTTATAATATCTGATGCCCTGTATGTGCGAATATAATGGTGACTTCATGACTATAGAAACCACACTTATAGCTTCCAAGATTGTGCTTCTTAAATAGTTGCCTTCTGAATTATGCTTGGGTTTTTACTCATTCAACTAGCTAGTAACCTAGTTATATCTAATCTATATGTTCATGCATTAATTCACTTCTTTTTTTTTTTTTGGATTATCATCTTGTATTATTTTTTTTTCTTTTAGCAGTTCATGCAGCAGAAATTCGAAGAGGCAGATAAATGGTGTCGTTTTTAGAAGCCCTAAATGTACAATGGATGCATCTTTTGGGGGTAACTTAGGTAAGATGTGAATTGATTAATTTTTAAAATTAAAGGTGGAACCTAAAATTTTACAATTCTAATATTTTCCTTGTTTTTTTCTTTGTAATTTTCACTTGAGCTATGTTATCAGCTTTGGAGTTTGTTTACAACCTAGTGTTTAAGTTTGGAACTTGACTTATTGCCATCAGTCATGAGCTTACTGGCACTTACTTTAGGTTCTTAAATTGGTCACAGAGCCATGACACATCACAAGTTCAGTGCGATGACCTAAGTGGTAGGGTGGATATTTCCCGGTTGTTAATAACCTAACAGATATGTCAAAATCCGTAGGACTGGTTAAAGGCAATAATCAAATAACTGTGATGAAGGGCTGTGACTGCCAATGGAGATAGAAGTATTTTAAGTGGCTATAAAGATTTTTTTTCCCACCTTCAACTCTTGAAGGAGGATTTGATTCATTAGGTGATTTCAGTTCCTGTTGTAAATAATTGGGAGTCTTTAATTCTTTCTACACTTGGGCACCTGGTGCAACAGAAAATCAGATCACAGTTGCATCCCAATCGTTGTTTATGTTGATAATTGTCTGTATTTCAAGCCTTGTTTTGCTGCTCTTTTATTTTGGGGACCATAAGATTTAGCCACGTTTACTATTCTTTTGCATAATTTGGTACCCTGTTTCAAACCACATGCTCATGTAATTTGAGGATCATAAGATTCAGCTGTGTTTACTATTCTTTTGCATAATTTGGGACCCTGTTTCAAACCATATGCTCTTGTATTTTGAGGACCATATGATTTGGGGTCCTTTTTCAAACCAGTGGATAATTATGAGAGAGATAATCTACAGATTGAAACTGTAATGGATTCAAATTCTAATTTGATTAGCATAGTTCATGTATAGTTATACGAGTAATAAATTTAGAACTCCTACCCAATTTTAACACTTTAGGAATCGATGGTTGGTTGAAAGTAAGACTGTAAAAAGTTCCAAAATCCTTTGAAAAATGCAATTGATAGTGAAGTCAGATTGCTTAGAGCAGTTATGGGGAAGGGATTCTCTTCTGGGAGAGAGGGTTGCAAATTGGTGGAATTGCTGGAGCTGCTTCCTCTACAATGGTAGATTGAGAAACATGAAGGATAAAAGGTGACAAATTGAGGATAGCTTCAGTTTTTTAGGGTCGGTCTCATAAGCTTGTGGTAGAATTTGAAAATACCCTCTCTTTTTACCGCCCTCCTCAAAAAAAAATTTGAAAATACCCTCTTTTTACCCCCCCCCTTTTTCTTTTTTTGAGGAGGGGGGGGGGATGTTAAAGTAAAATATGAAATAAGTAAGAAGTTACTGGATTGAAGGAAATGAAATGTGCTCAGATCTATCGCATTGTTTGAACTGGCCTTTAACCATATAACTTAAGGGTGAGGGATCAACATGCTGCCCCTTTATATTGGCATCATACACACCTAGTTGGGGATAGGAGTTTTGCTGGGTATCAATTCATATGTGGGGGAGCCTGAGTCATTAAATGAGGAGAGAGAGACTGTGAGGGGGGCATATACCCTTTGGTCATGTGCCCTCCTTTTTCCCTTCACTTAATTGTACATGCACGTTTGGGCTACCTCATTCAATTTCCTTCATCCTTATGGATGTAAATTTGATGGTGCGAGTGTATGCAGTTTTCCTTTTTACCACCATTTACAATGCTAGTACTTTTTTTTTTTTTTGGGGGGGGGTGGGAGGGGAGGGGGATATCACAAACTTACCTACTGAGAATCTTTAAAAAGAGAGACTGAACTGTGCAGGAGAGGGAGACAAATCATACTTCTCAGTAAAGCTACTAATGGGGTGAGAATGGGGAAATTCAGATGAAAATATTAAAATAAAAATTATGAGCTTTAAACTTACAGAATTACCTTCCAGCCATAACTCAAATGCTACCTCCAAGTGCTTGGGGCTTTAAGATTGTTTATTGACATGAATAAATTGGAAGACCTGTTTATTGAGGGCTGCCCCAAAGTCTTTATTCTGTCGTTTCCCCTAATTAGATACATGTTTGGTTTATTAAACTCATGATTTTGCTCCCCCTTGTGGTTAGAAATGAAATCATCATTGGTGGAGTCAGATTACTATAAGTAATCAACATTCAGCAGACACTTCCATTTATCCATGTATCCTACCTCTCCAGACTTGGCCTGGGGTAAGCTGGTCTGAGCTTGAACTGGTCAAGGCATTGCCTAGCAAAGTTCAGAGAGACATGCACTCTAATCAGAATTTCAGGATCTCATTATTCTCTAGTTTATCTAAACAGAAGGTGCATATCTAGTATTCACATGGTGTTTTTTTTTTCAGAATAATTCTGGTAGGTGCCTTTTTATGTTGGGCCATCTTAATTCCTACTTGTAGAAAACCTAAGGCCTGTAACTAGTAACTTGAGAGAAAAGAAAAAAAAGAATTTGAGGAGAGAGATAAACACATAAAAAAAAATCATTGTGTAATTATAAATTTTGTCTTATTATTTCGTTTTTACTATTTTCTTTTCTTGGCTTCCAAACATAGCCTTAGTTCAACTCTAAGTTGTTTTGGTTTCTAATTGCCCTAGTTCCTATGTGTTCACAACATCTATTTTAAGAGAACTCAAAGGAATGTTTTTTTTTTTTTTTTGGGTAGGAAATGTTCCTAAATTTCCTCGAGTGAATGTTTGGAACCCTTATAAGCGGCTTGGTATTACCCCTGATGCTTCTGAAGAAGAAATATGGAGTTCACGCAATTTTCTCTTGCAACAATATGCTGGACATGAGAGAAGTGAAGAATCTATAGAAGCAGCATTCGAGAAAATACTGATGACTAGCTATGATCAGAGGAAGAAAACCAAATTTAACCTGAAAACTCGGTTAAAAAGGAAAGTGGAGGAGTCCCCATCTTGGGTAAAGAATTTGCTGAGTGTTGTAGAAGTCCCTCCTAAAGAAGTGATTCTTAGAAGAGCGTTCCTCTTTGCTTTCATGGGAGGCTGGAGTATAATGAATTCTGCTGAGGGCGGTCCAGCATTTCAGGTTTATTTATCTCTCTTCTTATGCATCTGCGTACTTTTTAGGTATGCTCTACTGAACTTGCAATCGAAAGGGTTGAAGGAAGCATTCCACCAGTACTTTGAACTAAAAGTTCTATTGGGATACTCATTTTTCTTGTATTGATCTTCATTCTGAAGCATCTAATCCATAGTGCCTTGAAGAAATCCCTGGGACCCTGATGCAAGGATCATTATCCTTGTTAACGTGGGTTTGCTACTCTTCCAGGAATTCGATTGAAGGCAACAGGCATTGGTGATGCCTATTTTAAGTGCGGAATTTGGTTTTAATATTTATCTGTTCATTTTCTTCAGGCGCGTGGGTTGCAAGAGGCAGGAAGCCTTTTATTTGTTTCATGTATACCTCCAGCTGGTTTGAAGTAAAGTGAAAGGAAGGAAAATGAAATAAAACAAAACATAAAATGGAAACTTTATTAGACCAACAATGATTGTGTAACTAATTCAGAATTACTAAATATCATAATTTAATTTTACTTCATTTTCATCTTAATCCTTTGAATTTGAATAAAAAAGTATAATCAGGGCTAAGGAATTGAAAAGTTAATCACCAAATTTAGTAAGATCAGAAAAGTTTCCATTGTCTTTTTAAATTAATTTTAGTCCCTTTTATTTCCTTTTATTTGCAACTAGACAGTTTTCAGTGGAAAATTTTTTCAACATTCGACCCCATATTTCTTTTCTTAATTAATTTAATTGTTGTGGAATTTTGGCTCTTAATTCGGTGGTCTTTATGTAGGTGGCTATCTCATTGGCAGCTTGCATTTACTTCATCAATGAAAAGACAAAGAGCTTAGCCAGGGCTTTCATTCTTGGGTGAGTTCTTATTTTATTAACAATTTGTTTAGTGAAAAAAGTGTTCTGCTCTCTCTCTCTCCTCACTGACCATGTGGGCCTTTATATATGCGTCGTGCGACACCTCCCTCTTGTGCTCCCATTGGTTTGCCTTGAAATATGTCATTACGTGCATGTAGTTTATAGATTCTCAACCCATGTGTTTATTTTCTGCTTAAATATGAACTTTGATTACAGGTTTGGATCTCTTGTTGTTGGCTGGATATGCGGTTCTTTCATAGTTCCCACGGTGCCCTCTTTTCTTCTACAACCAACTTGGACGCTCGAACTGCTCACATCTCTTGTTGCCTATTTCTTCTTGTTTCTTTCATGTACTTTTCTCAAGTGAACAAGTGCCTTTGTTATCAACTAGATGAATTGACATTGAGAATTAGGTTAAATTGACCATTGGATAGGTCACGCTTCAAATTCAACTATATACTCCTTTGATTAAGATTCTCTCCAGCATGGGGTGTGCCCAGCACACATTCAACAGCTGGGAGCTATTGGGCACGAACTCTAAGGGACTCCTAGCCGTGGTACTCTGCGTTCTCATTTCTTAAATTTTTAGGAGATTTATTGCGTGAATTGACAAATTTTTGTTTGGACTGGTACTTGGCATATGAGCAATAGATGTGTCCGCAGTATCTGGACCCCATTTGACCATGTACCATGGCAAAACAGGTGATCATGGAGAGAAGACTCCCTGCGGGCGTGAAGGAATGTTTAGCTAATAAAATTTGTAGGCGCCAAGGATTGCTGCATACAGCCTGCTCCCTCTCATAGGGAGGGCAAAATGACGACTCCTCTCATCTCCTCCCCTTGAAAAAGTCTCCTATGCCCTCTTGAATCTGTATACTTTGAGACCAAATAATATATATATTTTGAGAAGAAGAGCGTTGTCTGGTTGCATGGTCCCTGCACTAGCCGACTAGGTTGCGTTCTTTTACACAATGTGAGATGAAAGTGGTGGGAGACTTTAGGGAAGACTTTTGTTTTGGGGCCTTCATAAGAACCATTTTATTTCTCTATTTCTCTTTTTCTTTTCTTTTCTTTTCTCTTTTTTTTTTAGGAACAAGAAAAGAATAGAAATCCAATTGCTAAAGTTGGATGTTGCTGGAAAATAGGAAAAAAAGAAGCAACTTTTAGAAACTTCTCTATCCCAAAAATAAGAGTAAAAAAGAGAGTTTCTCTTTAATAAGCACATGGTTAACGGATGGATAAAGAAGTGATTTAATGTTAAAAATGAAACACCTCCAACGTTAATTCAACCACCACCCACCACTTCTTTCATTGCCAACACCACCATCTCCACCACTGTTGCTACCAACACCTCCACAACCACCACCATTACCATCATTGCCACCAGGACCATGGCCTACACCACCATACCACTAACGCCAACACCACCACTACCACCTCCACCTCCACACCACTAGCCCAACCACCGTCATCACCACCACTGCTACCTCCATCGCCACCACCACCACCACCACCTCGTCTACTGCCACCACCATCACCATCGCCGTTACTGTCACATTCCATTCACACTGAATCGAACCGGTGATCGGGTTAACTCTGGTTAACCCAAACCTGTCAGGATCATCTGATACAGTACCCACCATAGCATACCCACATCTAAGATAGGTGTTCAAAAGTTCAGCGGAAGACTTAAATTACCTGTAAATATCCCTAATATACTTGATTCCCAAATTGTAGTATATAGATAAATATATGTGGGCCCGCAGGCATGATATTTATACAAAAAGAATAATAATTTACGTATCTAGTACACAAAAAGGGGATCATCAAAAGAATCAAAATGTAAAATCATGTACGGCGTCCATACTGTGGTCTCGCAGCACAGCCCTCGCACGTGCAATCCGTACCGTGCTCATACTCCTCGGGGACCCACTAATCCTTATCGAGAAACTCAACTGTGGGGCCCGACCCCTGATCTTCAGGCTGGTGACCTGCAAAATCATCTAAAAGAGGTGCGCACTTGGGATAAGCTCACTAGCTCAGTAAGTGAAAAGAAGGACCACACAACAATCCACACAACAATCACATCCATATGCATTATATGTTATGCAATTCATTTTAAATCTTATCCACCCAAACAACATTACTAAGTCTTTGGTTTTGTGCTACTACAACCACAGTGCGCGTATGCTCCAGGTACGAGCCACGAACTCCATCCCGCGATACGCCCATAGGGTTGTAGGAGAAGGCCCACCGTGAGTACTCAGAAAAGTAAAGTATCCCGACCGCCGGCTCTCAACATAAAAGTAAATGACAAAAAGTAAAGGTGCTGACTCCAGCAATTTAAAAGCAGTACGATTGGCCCTCTTGAATATACCACTGAGGTTGCCGACTGTCCTAATGACCAGCCAGGCGTATGTCTAACGGCCACAGTGACCTGCCAACCGTGACCACTGCTTCCCACCAAGTGATAACCTAACACCTCAACCCCTATTGGGAAGGGTCGTAGCACGGGAAAATGATAATCCTAAACCGCATGCTCCTATATGATATAATATAATTGCATAATGCCACCGTGTCCCATTCCACGGGCCACCAATGCACTCGTTTCCAAGCCGACTACGGCATCTAATCTAATAATTTATCATACACAGTAATCCAACCATTCATCATATAAGCACATTAATCATTTAGCATTGAGAATGTAAAACACAACACACATATCATAATCATATGAGGATGACTAATCTACACATAATTTGTATGATGACATGGCTAGTCTAGATACAATTGAATGATGCAAAACAAGCCTTAAAATAAAGTCAAACGTCCTCTCCCCACTTGTTATGTACAAAAACTCATGCCCGGTACGGGTGAGATCCGGCGCGAGAAACGTTAGTTTCTAGTGAAC
This sequence comes from Macadamia integrifolia, assembly GCF_013358625.1. Lineage (NCBI taxonomy): Eukaryota > Viridiplantae > Streptophyta > Magnoliopsida > Proteales > Proteaceae > Macadamia > Macadamia integrifolia. The sequence continues at coordinate 180,982 of NW_024868480.1, forward strand.
CTATCATAAGTGAATGGGATTAGTATTTCACCACCTTGGGGTCAAAACTAACAAGATTTGATGTTTAAATCATGTTTAAAATCATAAAAGAAGGTTTCCTGTCGGTTTTGGATCCATTCGGACGTAAAAATCACGTTGGGGGCCCACGGGTGGGTCGGATAACCCACCTGTCTTCTCAGGTGGGCGGGCTGACCCGTCGGTCTTCTCAGGAGGGCTGGTCGGCCCACCAGTCCCGGCCCACCTAAGGGGGCGAAAAATTGCCTTCTTCCTTGAAACTTTTCCCAACATTTGGGAAATCAAATGGGGTTGTTCCAATCACATTTTTCACACATCAAAAGTCTTATAAGATAATTCTAACCTAAGTCTAAGTTACATTTAAGGATTGAAAAACCATCTTACCTTCTTTGCTCCAGAACTCTTTCAAAACCCCAAAATCACTTCCTAGCTCAAGAAATCACCAATGCTTCTCAAATCTTGTAAACACTTCTTTAAATCCTTCAAAATCAACATATAGACCATCTATTAAACCTTAGATTCATCATCTCAAGTAGGATTTACAAGATCTCAAGAAACTCTACCCAAATCAAGGGTTTTACTTGAGTTTGGTAAAAGTTTAAGAAGCATAGCCTTTGCTCATCTCCAATCGTAGATCTCGTGTTAGGGATCACTCTTCCGACGTCGGAATGGGAAGATCAAACCTTGGCATCGCTCAAAGTCATTCCTTCCTTCTCTTCCTTCCCCTTTCATTTCTTCGTTCTCTTTTCTTCCTTCTTTTCTCTCTCCTCTTTAATCTTATCACCAACTCTTTAATATAATAAATGAGAAAATGAAAAACACAATAAATGCTATTTATACTTTAAAATATCTAGTAACCACATGGGTTGGTCACTCAGGTGGGCGGATGCGCCCGCCTGTGACCACCCACCTAAGGGTCAAAAATTAGCCAACAAATGGGATTTTGATAGAATTCAACTCTCGGCAAGTATCTCACTTTCGGCACAAGGTATATTATACGTATGCACTTTAGGATATGGCTACATACCAGCATTACCCGTACATGGCCTTATGATACATGCATGTGCACGGCTTCGGTACACCCGTCTCCTCTGGCACTGACTCGGACTTGTCTGACCAACCTGTGTTCAAAGTCACCATTGCCATCATGGTCCATAAGGAACCCGCCTTAACCCTCTCTGGTTCAAGTCCTGCATGGTTAAACCGTGTCAACCGTGTAATTAAACCAGGTTTAAAAAGTAGAGTATCACAGCTACCAACACCACAACCACAGGCTCGCCCTCCTCCACCTCCACCTCCACCTCCACCTCTTCTTCCACTGCTACCGCCACCACTGCCACTGCCACCACCACAACCTATGCTAAAATTTTGGGTATAGAATGAAATTTTGTAAAATCATATATATTTCATACAAAAAATAATATGTGCTTTCCTAGCCTAGAAATAGAAATTACTACACGTTATTAAACAGATTTTTGCTCAGAAATATGACTCGGAAAAAGAAATACAAAAAGTCATTTCTGAATAGAAATTTACTGTAGAAATAGAATGATTATCATGCAGACCCTTGGCTTCCAATTTAAGACCCATCTTATGCCTCTCTCGAAGGCATCTCTCCACCGAACAGATACTATGCCGCCATGCCCCTCCAAAAAAAAAAAGGCATAAATAATTTTGCATGGCCCACATTGGAAGGGTTTCCTTGATGGCTCACCTTATTGTGCCAAATGGAATGACGATGGGACAAATTTGACTATTGAATAAAATATATATGATTTGCATTTGTCACATGTTGAATTTTATAAACCAATTTAATTATATACTTTTTTTTTTGGGTAAGGCATATACGCCCTTTAGCAGCATGTGTTCCATGCATGCTGTATTTTGACCACTACCATATAGTCTCCCATGGTCTTATGTTTCTTTGTCACTTGGTAAAAATTTTGGCAAAAAAATGATGTAAAACAAGAAATCTTAGGGGTCTACGTTTTCACAAATTTTGAGTACAATTGAGCTACTAGTGGACAGATATTTGGACTACTGAAGAAGGCCTTTCCTATGTGGGCCGTGCAAGATCTATGCTATCAAAAATTTGAAAAGAAATTGGAGAAATCTCTCCATGCAAGCGGCATAGCAGCAAAATAGCTTACTACTCTCATACCTTATTTTTATTAACTTTTCTAATAAAAGATAAAAATGAATATATAATTTATTTTTATTTTTTTGGTGAGGCAATGCTGCCGTGTGTGCTTAAAGTACTCTCTCCCCTTAAAATAAAATAAAATAAAATAATATATATATATATATATAAACACAAAGTGACAAGTTTTTCACTTGAAAATTTTGTCCTTTCTTCTTCATTATCTCTTATTTCATTATATATATTTTTTTATTTTCTTCTGTATGTTTCCTCGACAAGCTTCCCTGTAGTCACAAACCCCAAATTGACAAAGAATTGAACAAGGCATAAAGTTCAACAGATTTCTTCAGCCAATATGATGTCAAAAATGGACTTCATTGCAAAGGAGGATAGTATACAATCAATTAGAAACTTGGAGGGGAACTGAATATCACCAAAAGGGGAAAAAAAGAAGACAAAATGACAGGAGAGTTGCCATTCTTAGCTTACATTATCTTCTGAAAAAATTTCCAAGAGTAAGCATATTTTCAGTTAGAGGTACAATTTAAGTTATGATCCCAACATCCTTCTTCCTCGTTACCTCTTTACTAAAAGAGAACCAATATATTGGATGTGAACATTTGATTGGTTTAACGCCATAATATAAAGGCTTCCTAGGTTGCTTTTGTTAATTTATTTCTTTTTTATTGCAAGTGTTACCTCTTACCTTTGCCTTTGGGAATATTAGGTTGATCAACCAATGGTTGATGGAGATGTTATCCTTTTATTTATTTAATCCTCATCTATCATTTTATTTATTTACTTCTCATCCTCTTATGTTTCTCCTCCTCCCCCAAACCACCCCCCCTCAAAAGACAAAAAACTCCGCCTTCGGGAATTTTAGGTTGATCAACCAACAGTTGATGGAGATGCTATCCTTTTATTTATTTACTCCTCATCTATCATTTTATTTATTTGCTTCTCATCCTCTTATGTTTCTCCCCCTCCCCCAAACCACCCCCCCTCAA
>NW_024868480.1:185832-218843 GCF_013358625.1 Macadamia integrifolia
ACTGTAGGGGAGGTCTTGCAGAAAAATAGCTCGACACCAGGATGATAAAAAGCTTAACACCTCTCATTCTTATTACTTATTCAATATGAAAAAAAAAAAAAAAAAAAAAAAAAAAAAATAATGCGAAAAACGGGAGTTCATCTCTTCTTTCCTCGAACTCCCTTCTTTCCTCATTCACCAGATTCACTTCTCTTTCTCTCTCACAAAGAGTACTTCCAACCTTATACAATAAAAAGTGTGAGTTAACGATCATGGGATCACATCACCAGTGGTGTCTCTCTTCACCATAAGCAAACAAAATCCATTTGTCCTTTTCATTTGGTTATTAATGATATTTTTCCAAAATTTTCAATGATAAGATTGAAAAATGCAGAAAAATTTAATCGTCATTCCTAAATCCTAATATTATATCTATCTCATATCAAGAGATTTATTTTGGTTCCTTTTTTTTTTTCTTTTCAGAGAAGGGGATAAACTGACCAGCTGAGCACTTTTCTTCTTCTCCTCTCTATTTGAGGAGAGGATCTTGGGGATCACTGGCAATATAATCAAGATTTAAGAAATAGGATGGTCAACAGCAATTTAACTTTCTAACTAGAAAACCACCAAAAATAAGAAAGAAGATAGAAGGGTCAGTCACCTTGACAGCATATTAATCAAGTTAATCTAATAAATATTTAAATAAAAGAGTTGCTAACAACAAAGAATTCTTCCTTTCTGTTTTCAATCAAAAAAAAAAAAATCTACAGATCATTTCAGGATGACCATTGCTAATTCAGGGTTGGTAGGGTCTGTATCTCTTGTAGCCATTATCTTCTCGATTGTTTCTGAGAGCGCAGCAGCCAACAGAGTATACAATAAGAAGAATTATAATGACAGACACATTGAGGATGGCTAACTTTCTCCAGTCTTTCTTCAAATTAGCCAAAACCCCTGCTTTGCATGACTTACAGTCATAGCACAGTGTTTCCTGGTTGTTGCTCCATGTTGTGCAGTCGCTATCTGGTACCGCTGGGCCCAATTTCGGTGCCACCCAGAAGGTTGCATTCTTGTATATGAAACCACAGTCTGTAGGGGGCTTGCAGCAACCAGACTGAAAAAATAGAAGATCAGTAAGTTCATATCTCTGGATTGCTCACATGGAAGAACTGCAAAGGGATGTAATTATCTAACAGCAGTAATTGGTTCAAAATGCAACAAAAGTTTTTGATGTTCGACGGAAACATTGATCTTATCCCCCATTATAACAATGCATCTGATTTGGTGATATGTGCAGATCAAATAATAAGATGCAAATGAACCAAGTAAACAGGGACACTGGTTTCATTGTTTTGAATGCTGAAACATATTGCTCGGCCTATCTCATGACGATTATTCAGATCTCCGAAAATCTGGATTGACCCTGCTGACTGATCAGTCATCTGAATTTTTGAGTAGCAAGGAAAGATAATGAATATGAATTGATTCTTGGCCGATATTTTGTCTCTGCTATATCTGTTTTTTGTATGAACAATAGCTTTATCAATCCAAAACAGAGGTGTCATTGCTTTAATATGAATACAGCACAATCTACTTATCTGAAAAATTAAGATTGGTTGATGCCTTACTTCTAAAATGTTCCATACTCCTACCAACAAACTCTCCAAATTAAGAAACTCCCAAAAGGAGCTAAATGTGACAAAATAACAGTCCATTAAAAAGTCAAGAATTTCATCAGGGAATGCTCAAGAGACTCCTAAAAAAGGGCTTAGGAAACAAAGTCAAAGTCAACCTTGGATGAGGGCAGTAACAAAGAAGTTGGTTTGTTGGCTGCCTTGATTCCCACCTGCAGAGATCATTAAGAAAAACCTGATGAAGGAATAGGTCAATAATCTCTTACTCTGGCATCTATGAGTAGAAGTCTTTTAGACTTGTTGGAGGGTGGGCATCTTCTAAAAGGTTTGGAAATTTCCAACTAAAAATAAGAGTTCACATTCTAACTATTTGAGCTCTCCTTTGACAATGAACTCATATAAGCAAAGAAGTGACATGATCACTTATAGGTTCCAACTTGTCCTTTTGAAGTGTAGAGAAGCACTAACTAGAGTCCAGCCATAGCCATAGCTATCTCATCTAGGGGATGTCACACTTTTGGCAGCCACTCCTCCCCCACCAGCAAAGTTTCTTACAACCAATTCCCAGTCCACCACATCCAAACAACTTATGATCTGTTGGACATAGTTTCTGTTTTTCTTAAATACTTCTAGAAAAAAAAAATACTTTTTGGTGCTTTTTACAAATTGATCACATGTTTGGTAAATTAAAAACAGAAGCATTTTTTTTCCTACCCCACTCTACAATACTCTAATCTCCAGGCTCCATAGAGAAGGAGTTGGCTGAATGTCAGGGCTCGGGTGCGACTTGCAAACCTTCAATCTGTTTCTTTTTTTGGGCTAGATAAGTGTTTATTGTGTCCAGTTCATTTAGAAAAAAAAAAAAACTTTGTATCAAACACACCTATTTTTCTGAGAGAAAAACATAAAAAAAACACTTTAACAAACGTTTGCAAACAGACCCTTACAATTTGATGAACTGAAGGAGCTCGCTAATAGAGCCAGGATCCACTCTCCCAAATATATGATAATGTGACATGAAGATACCTAATGATCTTTTTATATTATACATAAGACTTTGGGACTTTCAAAGGAATCTCCTAAAATGTTGTTTGTTTAAGTCACATTATATGATCAAGATTTTATCGTTACAATTACGTATGGTATTGGGGACAGAGTTCACAAATTTCAAAAAAATTTAAACTGTGAATACTATAATAATATTTGATTCAAGTTCCTGCTGATCCTCAAAAATAAAGAATTCATAAAAGAAATCTAATTAGAATTTTATAATCTACATAACTTCTTTGATTATTAAATGGACATTCAAAACCAAGCTTGAAAAGTTGCAAAACCACGCATCAATAAAGGCAAATAAATAAATAACTAAGCAAATTAACAAATCAAAGTTAGAGAGGGAAAGAGATGGAGAGACAGAAATCAGGAAAGAAGACAAGTGAATCCATAGAACAAACAATTTTCCAAGAAAATCCACTCTCCTGCAAAGCATGGGTAAGGCTTTCTAAGTTTGCCCCTCCTAGACCCTGTAGTAGTGGGAGGTTTGTGTACTGAGTTGCTTTTTTTCACTATTTTTTTTTTCTAACGAAGGCCTGACTATTCCGGCGGGCCCATATGAACCCCACAACCGCAAGACCAGGGTTGAATGAGAACCATTCAACTTTCAATAAAAGCAGTGAAGAGCACTAAATTTACCGGTTGCTCTAGTTTTACTTCTATGATAAGATTATTTTCTATACTTGTCCACGTCATATGTGAGTAGCATGATGTGGAGATTTATAGGAATTTGCACACCCTCTTCGTAACGGCTAGTTTTTAAGGATAAGTTCTATCAAAGTCCCTCAAGAGGGGTGTCATTCCTCTGTGAAGAAGGAGATCAATAATGATTCTTTTAGTATGCAAGATTTACTCAAGAAAATTCAAAATTTAAACTAGAGTACTATTATACTTTGTTTCATGATGCTGATAACAAAAAAATAAGAATTCATCAAATACCTAAACAAAATTTTATAATCTCCATAACTTCATTGATGATTTGAATACCATTGCATACCTAGTAAGAACAAACAAATAAGAGAGAGATAGATAGAGAGAGAGAGAGAGAGAGAGAGAGAGAGAGAGAGGTCTGAGTGAAAAAACCTGGATAGGAGAAAATTTCTTCTGGTAGAACTGAGAAGCCTGAAGATCATAAAAATCATTGCCGAGACTCGAGCAGACATGAGTTTCAATCAAACAACTCTTGGTCTTAACCCAATTACTTCCATCAACGACATGTCTCTGCAACCAATTTGAGTAATCTCCAAGCCTATAATCCTTATACCCTCTCCCTGAAATCACTTTCCCGACGCCCTTGTTAGTGACGGCGATGGCGAAAATAGTGAAAACAAAAAGCCCTAAGATCAACACGAACGTAACAAATAGATAAATCCATAGAAGCAATGAAACTCTGCAACAAGAACCGATCAATCCTATCAATGAAACCAAAAACAGAAATCCTCCCACTACTAAAAGGGGGGTTTCTATGAATTTCTGGCAATCGGAACTCGCATGCTCTCTGAGCCACCATGATCCGCCAAGGATTGGAATCGATAAGATTAAACTCAAGATGTTTAAGATTCCGATCAAATTGTTGCTCACTCGAAACATTGCAAACTATGAGTAAACAACTCTGTTTCTCTCTCTAGATTTCTGTTTTTTCTTCTGGGAAAAGTTTGAGGGGTTGTTTATAATCTCGAAATATCTGTAATAGCGTAACCACCGAGGCGGTTTTCTTGTCATGGAATCGAATCGGAAAATGGATTGGACTTTCTTATTAATTTGGGAAAATTCGATTGAGTGATACGAGTTTCCTTTTCAATTACTATGGATGGATAGAACAAAGTAACAAACACTGGCCGACTGAAATGTAGAGAGAGAAAGAGAGAGAATCCAACTGAAGGAGGAAAATGCGGTGGTGGTAGTGGACGTCTCCCAGTCTCCCACTGTTGATTCCAACTGTTCTTGTTAACGTTACACTTGAATTTTAAAGTACTATAGTTGCCCCTCATTGATGAAAAAATTACAGGTAGGGACACCAATGAGATTCCATTTCTGAAAACGTCCCTGCTACGTTTGGTTGCAAGGAAAATTAAAGAGACAATTACAGTGGTCTTCCATGCAGTTTATCCTAATGTTATAACTTATCCCGTCAAACTGACACTTACAATATACCTCCTACGGTGATGTTAAGTCAGAATATGGAAAAGGCACATAAACCCTTTGCACTAAAACACTTTAATAACACATTCCCAACATCTAGTGATAAGAAAAAAATCAAAATATGACTGAACTTCCTATTATACCCTTGAATCCCAAACCCAAGTATCATTCTTCCTCTTCTCCATTTACCGAAAAACCCTAACTACCTGCGATTGCAGATGCCTTGAACTTGAGGCCAAAAAGGAGCCCTTTTGAAGCAAGGACCCATTTTGATATGTTTTTCTTGAGGTGTCTATCTTGGAGATCATCCTCATTCAATACATCACGATCTATGGGGAGATTGGCAAAGAAATTGTAGGATCATATAAGCAACCCATGAGGGGAGTGAATAAAGTATGTCTGCAATATAGGCCCAAATTTTAAATTCTTGTCTAGCTATCTTAAATCTTCAAGAAAACAACTTGAGTAAATGGATGGATGAGACAGAAATAATAAAGGGAGTGCACACACCAACTTTATAATGATTTAGCTTCGCCTCAATACTATCATACGTCCATTCTTCGAATCCCCGGCTTGCAATTCACTAATACACTCTCTTTACAGGGTAGGAGAAATGCCCTCACATAATGATAGTTTTCCAGGATCTATCAACCCTCACACTCTCCTTGTCGGAGTAAAAGAAATTCCCCTCAATGATGGTTTTCTAGGATCTATATCAACATTAAGAATGAACACCCTTTGATCAATCCACCACACACATACCTTCACATAATCACAAGAAGGTGATAAAATCAAATGGCTAAATAGCCAAGATACAAGTAATTACCTCTTTTACAGATAGATATGCAAGATGTAGCTAGCCCATTCACTTGATATCCAATGCTCAACAATTCTTATTAATGCTCAAAATGATTTGCAAGTTGAATTTCAATTGGAGTATGGAATATTTAAGTTTTTTCCCATCAAGGTTTCCCACAACAAAATATCTTATTTGAAATGTCAAATGTCCCCTATTTATAAAGGAGGTTCCAAAATTCAAACTGTCATTTTTTCTAACCGTTATGCTCTTCAACGAACATATTTTCAAATTTCCGTTAGATAGCTGAACAAAGTTGGTCATTTTGCTATCTTCTAGACTAAAATTGAATACCTCTTGGATATCAACCATTAGGTCCATTTTGACTTAGTCATTTTACACTATAATCCACTTATCTTGGCTATTCCAATTAAGTCCTTAGGTAATTAGTTGCGCAAGAGCATATGGGATCATTGGATCCTAGAACCATCTAGATAATGACAAGATAAAAACATATCCTAGCTAGGAACACATTCAAGCTTATCCTTGGGAACATATTCAAGCAAACTTCAAGTTTTGGCTTGACTTGCTTGAATCTCATAGATGGCTTGGATTGATCTTCATGTTGTGTTTCGTCACTCCATTATAAAGTTTCTTGAGCAGCTAGATATCTCCAATTTGATGCTTGGGTTTCAGGACACGTTCCTCAATGCCTGAAACCCATTTACTCATTAAAGCACTTGGAGGAGCAAATAATTTATTTATTCACAAAAGAATGTGATCACCAACATAAGTAAGTCATTAAAATTATAAATTGTTCACAGAGCAACCTTTGCCTCGACAAACTCAACCTATTTGGTGGGATTGGGCTCGTCTGTAGCATGGGGTTGTGTTAGACGATCTGTAGCACAACTCCACAACTTGACACGTGGAGATTTTTTAATCAAGTGGTCTAAATTCTTGAGAGCATAAAGAGTGCGATTGACATGCGATACATCTGATTATCAAACCAAACGGGATCGTTTTCACCATAGTTTTTCCGTTTGAAAGAACGAGAGGTTGAAGGAGAAAGTTGCCACCAATCTCAGATCATTTTCCCCTTTTTTTAAGGTTTGATGGTGGAAACAATCCGAGATGGAAGTCAGACGGTAGTGAGAGGAGAGAGAGGTCACCGGCAGTTATTTATGTTGAAAACGATCCGAGATTTTTGTTGCCAATGGATTTTGCGCAGAGGAGTTGCCGTGAAAATCAGGAGTGAACTAATTCGTAACTTGGGATTTCTCTTTCTATTTTTCTTATCGGTTTGATTTGATAATCAAATGTATCGCGTGTCCATCGCACTCTCTATGTTCTCAGCAATTCAAGCCACTTGATTAAAAATTTACACGTGTCAAGTTGTAGATCTGTGCTACAGACAAGCCTGATCCTATTTGGTGATGGGAAGATACTATTAAAAAGGCACCACAAGGTAACATCTAAGATCAAGTTCCTCAACTTGGAGGAATTCCCGATAAGGAAAATTCTATAGCTTTCCTAGGTCCTCGGTTATTTGGGTGATGACCCAACTTTCGTTTATGATTGTTTTAGAGCTCCACAACACAATTCAAATCCACATTGTTTAAGGGCCCATTAGATTTCGTTTCTGTTGTTCCTGTGTAAAAAATTAGAAGAACCAGTTTTCCCCGTTTCTATTATAAGAAACAATGAAGTGTGATCATCAAGACGATGGAAGATGATCTTCAGCAACAACCCACAGTCCAACGATAAAGAAATGAGTTGGGTAGGTTGAGACAATTAAGGCACCTTTTGATAATGTTTTCAGAAACGTGCTTTTCCATTTTTCTGTGTTCATAATCCGAAAAAAACACCCAAAAAATGTTTGATAAATCTGTTTCGATTCACCTGTTTTTTGAAACATAAAATAGAAATTTATGCGTATTTCTGTATCTAGAAACAGGTTTGACGAAAAAAGTCAGACTTGTTTTTCTATTTCTGGGAACAACTTGTGGACAAAAAAATCGATGCACCCTCGATAAAAAGTTGCATCTCCCAGCATTTACCTTACCTGGTGGCTTTCCAAAGTTCGAAAAATCTCTAGGGAAACGAGAAGGAATACTTTGAATTTTTACTTTACTAGTGGAAGCCTTAAATTTACATCCATCGATTCTTTTGTCGATTTCTTCCAATTTTCTCCGGACCCTCATGAATTGATTACTGAATCGTCACTGCGGATTGAAGTTCGAATTCCCCAACAAAACGCACACCAATCCAAGGAATCTCCCCAACCTTACTCAATTTGAGAAACAGTTTATCAAACACCAAAAATCCATTTTTGGGAACAAAAACGTGAAAAATTGTTTCTGCTATTTCTAGACACAAAAACAACAGAAACATTATCAAATGGTGCTAAAGATGTGCTTTAGCAGCTTCAGGTTGGAGTCGTCGCTTGAGAGGGTACCAATGAGGGGTGCCTTCTATTTGTGAGAAGGGCTTAAGTAGGTCAAGAGGATTTCAATCTGGAGTTTTTGAATTTTTTCCCACTCTTTAATTCAATAAAGAGAAAATAGGTCAAACAAGTTTCTCCATTCCTATTTCTAAAAACAATAATAGGCATGGGGGTGAGGTGGAGGTGTGTGTACCCATTTGTGGATTGCCCAGATGGTTAGGATAAATTCGGGATTGTGTGGATAGATGCACGGTCCGAGGTTCGATTCTCCATCTATGCATCTACGATTTTAGTGGATACCATAGTGGTGGGTTGCTACGCTAGTCTCCCTGAAGATTAGTCGAGGTGCATGTAAACTAGCTCGAACACCACGATTAAAAAAAAAAAAAAAGGGAGGGGGTGTGTGTTGTGTGTGAATAAATAGCTAAGTTCAACATGTTAGGAAATCATACATGATTTTGATATTATTGTTTGTTGTTCTTTTAATTGTCAAAATTTTTGAGAAGTGAATTTTAATCATCAAATATCACAATGGATTGATGTGATTTTTTGTTGCATTCCTTTTAAATTCCCTTTTTCGAACCAATGGGAGGAAGAGAATGATGTTTTAATGAGCTGAAAAATTATAATAAGCCTCATAGGCCATAGTGGGGTATCATGATTCAAGACCTCTATTGATTTGTTGTGGAGGTTAATTATGGTCTTTTTTTTTTATAAAAAGAAAAGAAAGGATTAGATTAAAAGGATTAAAAATTGTCCATATCAGTAGTAGTTACACCCGCCTTCTTTTCCATAGCCTCCTTAGCCCTAGCCTTAACATAAACTAAATTAGCATCGTTAGATTTTATACTGTCGAAACAGCATGAACAGGCTTCTATTGCTACGCAACAATAGAGCAGGATAGCATTTTGCGACCACATGTTTGAATTTGAGGGTAAAATATACAAAACATGGGTTTAGGGCATAAGGCTTCCATTTCTAACTGAAGTAGAATTGCGACCCGCGGCTAAAAACTAAGGTGTTCCATATTGCCTTTATCCCAAAAACGCTTTAGACACAAAACATCACTCCAGACAAAATCCAGCTTCCATCTTGCCGTCTTTGCTTGCATTATACCAGCTAGAAAATTTCAGCTGCTGCCTCACCCACTTTTCCTACATGTATGGTCCTTTTGGAATCATTAGTATCTAACTCAATATTTGAGTAGAAACTAATACTCCCACTCAATTTATTAGATCTACATTATACCTAAATAGACAAAGAGTGGACAAAAGTGTTTATCTTTAAGAGAAGTTTTCCTTAGAAATTAATACCCCCAATCAATTTATTAGATCTACATTATACCTAAATAGACAAAGAGTGGGCAAAAGTGTTTATCTTTAAGAGAAGTTTTCCTTCACCTAAATGAGGTTCGACACTCCATCCATATAGGATTCACAAACCTTATAAGATTTTTTAGGATTATGGAACCTTCCAAAATACCCCCATATGCAAGCATAGAACCGCTCAGTGAATGAATTCCAATCTTAAATGTCATAGGGAAACTCAACCTATCTTGAATGTCTTTAACATGGCTAAGGTATTATAATATTCCAAAAAAAAAAAAACTACTCCATTTACGGTCACAAACAAACTAATTTAAAAAGACAGAAAAATAGTGTGAAACTGACTCTCAAGTCAGTCATGGCTCATGACTTGGGGTTATTAGAACCATTCGTTCTTCAACAGCCAATTAACAATGATACATTTCTGTAAAGCCAACGAAAACAATGATACATTTCTACCCCCAAAAAAAAATTTACAATGTTTCATTGGAAATGGCCTCAAAGATTCTCTTCAGAGTTTAGATGATTCTTTTTGATAATATGATATAATAATGATACTTGAAACCATGCTTGAAATCTAGATTTAAAATGTTCAATTAGGGCTGGAATAGGTCAAATGCTGATTTTGATTTGAATAAGATTGTAATCAACCAAAATCGATCTAAAAACTCTCAAATGAGTCAATCTAAACAACATTATGATGATTCCTATGATCTTTTTTCTCGTCATAGGTCATATAAGAGATTTTGATCCTGTCCAACGACTTGAACGTTTAGCCATTTACCTCCCACTTTTTACAGGAAAAAAGATCATCTCCAATAGTGACGACCCTCCAATGATTCATCCAAAGGCTAAGGAGAGTTGAACATGCATCTCTAGGTGTTGGGATCCGCGTCTAACTCCTCCCAATCCTTCCTTGGATGGTCATTGGAGGGTGGTTGGACGCCCAATCATTGGAGCCGGAGCCAGAGCCGGACCCGTTGGTTGGGTGGGAGGTAATCGGGTTCGTGGCGGATTCTCGGAACCCTGCTTGGGATCTTTTCGGCCTTTTGTTTGTTTCTCCCATTTGTGTACATTGCTTCCATTTTAGTATTGTAACCATTAAGAACAACTGAACAAGTAAGGGGAAAGAAGAACAGAGAACCCAATAGCCCAAAGCCTGAAAGTTTAAAACATGGGAAGAAATATTTCTCATTGAGGAAAAAAAGCAAACATGCGTGATGTCCTAAAAAGGATCATCTAAACTCTACACAAGAATCACAAAAACCACTGATTTCACCTTAACCACCATCTACATCGACCAACATAAGAAGAGAAAAATGAGAATTTCAAGATCACTTCTTCTGCAAAACCCTGTTCTCCAATATTATCAATAACTGTCCTGGGTGCAAGAGAACCTCTACAAAGGGGGCAAGTGCTTCTTTGAAATCCAACCCATCTATCTAAACAAACCCTATGGAAGAGATGCTCACATTTCAGCTCCCTTATCTCTTCCCCTTCTTCAATCTTGCATAAACAAACAGAACATTCCACATCCTCCTTGTTCTTGGATCCTAATTGAGAGCACTTGAAGTGGGTGATACCCAATTCTTCCAAGTAATTCAGATTATCAGGAACAACTGAATCATAGTTGCTTCCATTGACAAATAAATCCAGACCAAAACCCAATTTAGAATAGGTTTGCTGCAGAAGATGCATAATCAAAACGATTGATTGATGGATGACCATGGGAAAGAGAAGAGTGGAAATAAAGAGGATAGGAATGAGAAGAACAGGGGAGAGGATTAGAAAGGATAGATTAAAGATACCCATAACTCTGGATTTGGGGAAGTGAGGAAAGCTTGTATCTGTTTATATACAAGAAGGGAGAGAAGGGAGAGAGATGGGGAAAAGAGAGAGAAGACATTGCAATAATGCTCCTTCCTAGATATTTTCCGTTCTAAGTAAACCTTGAAGTTTTTAGGAAATGGGGAAAGGTGTGTGTTTGTGGACTTTTGGGCCATTCTCTCTCCTCTAAACGAGTTGACGACTGAGTTACGGCAATACTACACCGGTAGCTTATTTCCCCAAAGCCACAAGGAACACATGATTCTTTTTTTAACACATTTCTCTCTCTCTGTCTCTCTCGGACAAGATCATTTCGTCCCATAAAAAAAAAAAAAAAATTTAAACGGATACTCGAAAATTTGTTTTCATTTAAGGGTATCTAGTCAAAGTGATCTAAATAGAAAATCAATTAAAATAAAAAATTAATTAATTAATAATTTTGAGGGTTCTTTTAGTTTAGACATATTCTAGAGAATGAATAAAATAAATAAGATTACTTAGAAATATGTACTGAGAGCAAATTATATCCATTGGGGGAAGAAGGTCCGGATTACACAACTCAAAGATGTAAATAGATAATCAGAGAATTTGATTAATATCCATATCCATTTTGAAGTATCCGTATTTAGTCAAGGAAAATTTGGGTCCAATCACATCCTATCCGTATTCGATCCATTTACATCCCTACTACTTGGATGGGATTCAGATAATGAAGCTTCAACAAACTCTCAAAAGCTTGATTTAATTCTCAGGTCTAAGAATAATGTGTGGTCATAAGAGTTATTCATTGTTTTATTTGAGATTTCATCATTATTATGAACTAAAGATAAATTTGTGTTTGTTGAGCATGATGATGAGTGGAATGTGGAATGTAGAATGTGTGAGTTCTTTTGCATGCTCGCTCACAAAAAGTGAAGCCCCACACTTACCTCTCTCCTCTCTCTCCCCTCCAAAACCCCTTAGTTATGATTCAAAACTTAGGCTTCCCATACATCCCAAATTAGTATTGAGGTGCATATCAAAGGGAACTCTCTCTCATAAATTATATCCACAATCTATAATAGGACAACGTTTTCTAGATGGGAGGTAGGGGCCACGACCAGACATAGTCACACCCATCAAATTTTGTTCTATTTATAATATTGTAATGAGAGTGCAATAATCACCACTTGTGTGACAAGTACACAAGACATGGCATCATCCAAAAGGAGCAGAGTCAATTCAAAGGGGACGAAGGGGTTAAGAGAGATAGAACCTTTCTTCTTCTTCTTCCTTTTTTCTTTTTTCTTTTTTTTTTAAGGACTAAAATTTAAGTGCCATTCACATCAATTATACCTTTTTATAAAGAAAGTCCCACAGCCGCTTCGAATCTTAAATAGAGATATAGAGATAGAGTGAAAGATGATTGAAGTTACTCATGTGTTGTGGTCATCGTTGTTTCTCTCAAATTTCCCAGTAGCAGATATGAAAGAAACTGCAGATAAGACAAATCACAGTTAGGTAAAGGTTTCTTAAATTTCATACCACAACAATATTAATCTTAGGAGGAAAAAAAAAAGGGTAAGATTAAAACTCCACTGTATACTATTTTAATCATCAGGTTTTACATGTTTGTTTATTTATTAATTAGGGGGAGTGTTTCTTATGAAAGAATGCAATTCCTACAAGTGCATAAGTGTGCATAAGGGTTAACGGAAACGTACGAAGAAGCATCCATATAAAAGTTATTTTCCTTTAATGGGAACAGGTCGGTCATTTCATCCCTTACATGTCTAGATGCAACGGCCACATTCCCCCCGCAGAAGAAAAAACAAATCTCTATTAATGTTTAGTGATGAAAATATTTTAATAGAATGTGGCTCCCACACTGGATTACTTTACTACAAACTCTTCATCAATTCCCTCACCCTTATTTAATTGCAAAGAAGGCAAATCATAGTTAAGTAGAGAAAGTCTTGATAATAGTCTTTCCAACTTTAGAAATTACTTGCTAAATTCTTCCTTAGATTTCAAAGTCAAGATCATGACTTCTCACAATATTGCAAGGTCATAGGCTTGTTCAAATTTTTTTTCTCTTTTCATCATAATATTTTGTCAAGAATTGTCACCAAAACAATTGATTACAGGAATATTTCAGTTAAGTGGAAAAGTGAGAAAAATGTTTCCGTGACCTTTGAAACTGTTTTTCCTTTTTGTTTCTATATTTTAAAGTCTAAATCACTATCTCGGCAAGATTCCAGACCTATTCTTCTTCTTTAACATATATATATATATATATATATTTTTTTTTTTTTTTCAATTTATTTACTATCAAAATGTGTAGGATTTTTTTTTTTTTGGAGGGGGGGGGATTTAGAATGGTGAAGGTTTAAAAACTTAGAAATGGGTACATGATTGGTCTCCACCGATTTTGTTTCAATTCAATTCAGAATTTGCTCAATCGGACTTGATCGGAATCAGTAATCAAAGAATCAAGATTAATGGAAATTGACTAATCGAATTGATCAATTCTAATCCAAAATTTATAACCCTGAATGTGACTAATCTTACCCATGATGTAACTAGTTATATATACTTATAGGTTGACTAGTGGCTGCATGTTTTGTTGGGAGGGTTTTTTTGCCTTTCATTAAACTTGATGTTTCTATATTGGTGTTTTTAACGACTATCTTTAATGGATCTTTTCAATTGTTCTAAAAATAAGATTGACTTTTCTTGAGGCCATAGTTAATGGATTCCTATTCATCATACTTCATCATCAGAACCATTCAAAGGGGTGGGTGGGGCAGGGGAGTAGGCGAATTTTCAACCCTTAGATCGTGCAATAAATCTCACTGTGCGATCAAAAGAAACTTTGTTCTTAAAAACTTCAAGGGGCGAAAGATCCACTCCTTATTCTATCTCTCTCTCGGGGTGCGGTCAATCAGGAGGAGGAGGAGCAACAGTGGGCATCGGATAGGACTCAACATGGTGAACTCATTCAACCGTTAGCTAAGTAATTAATTAGATCCTTGTTATCATATGCAACGATAAGATGATCCAAGCTATCTACAATAGCCTTGAAGATGACCTTTCCAAATCACCAATGCTTCTGTTACTATGATAAAGGGGAATGCTACAGCTATGATAGAGGGCAATGATACAGTTATGATTTTGGAAATTAATTGGTTATTTGATCCAATATGGAAGGTTATATCACCAACATTCATTGACGAACAACTTTTTATTTTGATGGGAGAGACCTACTGTGGAAGAACTAAGATCGCATGGAAGTCTTGCGCTAACAAGGCTAAAGGTAATCAAATTTTCCCTAGCTTGTTTGATGAAAGTTTTGGAAACACGTTTCCCACGAGTGGGACAATCCACGCTCATTTCCCATCACACACTTCCGTCTGTGCAATATTTGTAGTTATTAGACTCTCAATTCCAATTTTAAAAAATCTGTCCCTTAAGATTTAAAGAATCATACATCTAATCATCAATCAATAAGATCACATCCATTTATAGAACCATACATGAGGAAATGAACTTAAGGGCTACGTAACAACAAAATTTGGTCCCGATCTAATTTATGGTGTGGCTAATATTTGAGAATATCACATCATATTCTTATTTGATTCAGAAAAATGTCTTCACCCTTTATTTAGACAACTAAAAAGATTACAAGTAACCCCCAATCACATCACAAAACAGCTAGGGTTTTCTTAACCCTAGACTAGACACCCACTTTTTAGTTCCAATACTGATATAATCACATACTTGTGTCCAAATTTCTCAATGTCCAAATGAAATTCTAGAACCCTTTTTTTAGTATGACTTCAAAAGGAAAAAGACCTTACCGTACCTATTGAAAAATTCAGGATGAAAAAAAATTGCTTGGTTTAAGTACTCCACACTTCCTTCCCCATAAATAATCGTTGGAGCGAGCATTATTTCAATTCATGAACCAAAGAAAATGAAATCTTAATCTTTAATGGTAAAAAAAGACTCTATCGAGGAGTGTAGGGATTGCATTCAAATATAGAGGGAATAAAATAATCACCCGCCTTAATGAAAAGTGGAAATGTCCATCTTATTGATGGAGTTTGGACACTTGTGGGGAGGCTCCCATTGGCTTCAAGGAATGCTCCCATTGGCCCCCACATGGCTTTGTGCTTCCGGAACTCTAGGTCTTTTTCAAAATGATTCAACCATAAAATAAAATATATACCATGATTTATGTATCTAGGGAATGGTTGTTTGAAAGTGAAAATATACAGATTGTGTTGAAGATTCAAAACAAACTCCACTGAATTTAAAACTTATTTTTCGATAACTCATAATGTAACCCCAGTCCTATTAACCTTGTACAATATTGTCATCTTTGACTCATGAGTCTCAAAGCTTTAAAACATATTATGCCATGTTCAGAAAACCAAAAGTTATCAACTATCATAGTAATCTCTACTTAGGCGATGTGGGATTAAAGTTTGCACACCCTCATCGATCTCCCAAACTTCTTAATACTTACAGTATTCTTAGTGAAGATACATCACCAATCTCTCAGACGAGTCTGATACTACTTACCGTATTCTTAAGTGTCATACATAAATCATTTTCTAAAATGTTCACTATCTTTTTTTGACTTATCTTTGATTTCCATAAGATCTTCCCTATTTTTGTCCGATCATTTGGACCACTAATTTTTGTCTAGAAACAATGCTTTCAACTCCTGCTATATGTCTCTCTAAGTTGCTATTTCACAACAAGAAAAAGAAAAAAAAATAAAAATTAAATTGTCGTTCTTAGATTCCAAGTACAACAACCATATTTGACCATAAGTTTCCACCAGGGTGCGTCAAACCTCAATCCTTTTCGATCATACCTAATACCAAAACTTGTGCGCCAAACCTCAATCCTTTTCGACCATACCCAATACCAAAACTTGTGGTTCAGGTGATAAAAAATCCATTTCGATCATACCTAAGCACCAAAACTTGTGGTTCTGGTGACAAGAAAAAAAGTACTTCTCAGATCTCATATATCTTACTGTCTAACGTGAAACACAATACTAGAACAATTTTATGCATGTAACACGTTTTTTTTCTTTTTTTTTTCAAAACAAATTCGAGGAACATCAATGAAGCAAATTATGACTAGCATTAATAATGGTGTTTTTCTGTGTCCAAGCATTAAATTGACCTATAGTACTGTTTGGCAGGTTGGAATAAGGACAGGTAATACCAAGTAGTTGTCAAGAGATTTACGTAGTAAACTAAGCATCAAGGGGGTTTAAGGAAGACCAAATTACATGCTATGGGTGGGAATGGAGTCCAAAGTTAAATGAGGGCACGGGAACTTCCGACGGTGCTGACGCAAGTAGGGTTAGGGGCGCCTTGTGGGCCAAACTGACCCTAGAAGGTGAGTAAAGATATACATAATTTACTTTAAACATTATTTTTATCCAGGGATGAGCTTCTAGCTCAAGAGAGTTGGCTCAAGCATAAGTCCCAGGAAGATTGTTGGTTCAATGCTTATATCTCGACCTTCTTGAAATATGGCAATAGGAGGCAGTTAGTAATAAGTGTGGTCCAATGGCACCCAAGTTAGTTTCTCATGGAAAAAAAATAAAAAATTCAATGTTTGTATATATTTACTGGCCATGCCTTTCAAATATATAATGCGATTTTGATTATTATTATTATTATTATTATTATTATTATTATTATTTTAATGAGAAGAAGAAAATATATTAAGTAGAACAGTTCAATACATCAAGATTACCAGAAGAAAAAGAAAGTAGAGTTCCTATCGTAACACTATTAGCCAAATCCCATAAGCACATCATAGTTTCGTTAAAATCTTTGCTTTATATACATAAGAAATAGAGTTGAATTTAGAAAATGTTTCCCTAAAGATAGATATTGAAAGAAGCACCCATGAACTGTTAAAAAGCTGTGGAATAAGCTGAAGTAAATTCCTGCATGAGAATCAAACTTTACCGGTGGTCTGCCCCTTAGATACTTCTAATCTTGGACCTTGAAGGATGCAAAATGTGACACCTAAGAATACGGCAAGTACTAGATTCGCCTGGGAGATCAATGGGGCATCCCCACAAAGAATACGGAAAATACTAAGGGATTTGAGAGATCAGTAAAGATGTATAAACTTTAGTCCCACATCGCTTAGGGAGAGATTACTGGGCTAACCTCCTTAACATGGAACAACGCATTTTAAGGCCTTGAGACTCATGAGCTGAAGCTTTACACAAAAATTTCTGTCTCCACCAAAGATGTTGTTGTAGAAATCCATGTCTGCTGGATCATTTATAAGTAAGTAAGCAAAATCAGTTGAGTCAGTTTCTTGAAATAATTTCAAATCTGAGACATTTTGGTATCAGACCTAAAGGGCCATTAGCCTAAATTCTGTCAACAAAACCACAAAAAAAAGAAAAGGTGAGAGACAAATTCAGTAGCTTTACCGCATAACAAACATGTATTTTCAATAGGAATCCATTTACCCAACTTCTTTGACAGGAATTCCATTCAACAAGATACATCAAAAAATATATTTAATTTCAGATGAATGTGAAGTTTCCATAAAAACTTCCACCAAATCGCATGAGGGGATTAGATGAAATTCCATCATCTCGATTCTGCATGGGGTGAGAGGTAGATAGAATATAAAACGAGATTGAAAACCAAAGACACTAGGAAATAGTTATCCTACCCTAGTTAGCAACTCCTCCAATTCAATTAGTTTCATAGTTCCTCATGCCAACAATCGATAACAAGCGGCATTGAATTGCAATCTCTTCGTTAGATAGGATTAACCTGAGTTAATACATTATCAATCAAAGACCAGTGTTCATGATTGATGATTTGTTGGCTATTTAAATTAAACATAAAATATGGAAAAATTAAGCAAATGAGTATTGATTTTTTTTTTTTTTTTTAAATTGTGTTTGAACATCCCGGTCAATTCAATCAATGGTCAACCTCTCCTTGGATCTCTTAAAAACAACTGCTCACCTTTAGAGTATCAAGGTTTAGAACTATACTAATTTGGAGATCTCCCACCTCCAAAAAATAAAATAAAATAAATAAATAAAAATCCTTTCCTTCAATTCAATTTCTTCAACTGACCAGATTTTAATCCAGCAACAAATATCACTAATACTTAATATCATGTTTTTTGGGGGTCAAGGGTAGGTATAGAATAAATTAATAATAAAAAAAAAGGACAAATAAGATTAACCCAAAGAGGAATGCAACATTGATTGTAGCCTCCATCTTCGATATTGTCATCAATAGAGAGTTCAAATTCAGAGAAAACAAAATTTCACTTTAAAAAATAAGATAAAATAATTATTGGGTCAAAATCTGCAAAACTCTAAGGGCCCGTTTGATAACGTTTCTATCGTTTCTGTTTCAAGAAACGGCAGAAACATAAATTTCCGTTTCTAGAAACAGAAACGGAATTGAAGGTGCTTGATAAGTCATGTTTTTAGAAGTCGATGGCAACCAGTGAAAGAATTACCACAAGTCATTTCTAGAAACGGCGAAACAAGTTGAACTTGTTTCGCCTGGGTCGTTTCTTGAACCATAAATAAGTAAAAATTTATATTTCTATTTCTAAAAATAAGTGAAACGAAACAGTTTTATCAAACGCATTTTGCTTCGTTTCTGCTGTTTCTGGAAACAGAAACGGCAGAAATGCGTTTCTTGAAACGTTATCAAACGGGCCCTAAAGCATCCCACGATATATCAGCTCGTACAAAATCAAGATGGTCATCCAAAAATAGGAATATCACAATGTCGACACATTTTTGCAAGAGAATATATAATTAAGTTTTTTTTTTTTTTGGTAAAAAATATACAAATAAGTTTGCATATCTATCAAGGGTGCTAATCGGTTTGATTTCTGTGTATACAGTATGATTTGGTTCAGTTCACATTTATTTGGCTGCAACAAAAATCGAACCATTTACTAAACGGTTGCACTTTCTAAAACTGGAACCGTTTGCACTATTTAGTAAACGGTTTCGGTTTCACGGTTTTTAAACGGTTTTAGTTTCACCGTTTTAAGCGATTTTGATCACTGTTTAATTCATACGGTTTCTAAATGGTTAACAATCGGTTTGCTAATTTATTTGCATGCTTACCGAAATTTGCTTTTGTTGATAAACGCTTCAATCTTGTATTAAACTAAATGATGCCTTGAGCAAGCAAGGATTTAACTAGATAACTACATAATAGGAGTAAATTATTAGATAGACTATTGGACAACCTTTGTGGTCCTTAATTGTTCCCTAATTAAAACCCACCCTGTTTTGTTAAAACAATCAAACAACTAAGCAAAAGAAAAGTAATACATGGTGAAAGTGAAATACAAATAAAACTGCTAATGAACACAACTTATAATTAATGTTCTAAAGTTAAAGATCATGAGGCACTGAAAACACATTAGTTAACTCCTTATTCTATTAAAACGCTATACGGATTAAACAGGTCGGTCTTGACGGTGTAAATGGTTTGGTTTTCATGGTATCAATTCGGTTTGAAACCGACAGGTTAAATGGTTAAAACCGAACCGACCTATTTAGATAACCTGTCTTAAACTTGAAACTAAAACCAAACCATTTAATAAACGGTTTTGCGATTTTCGTATAAACAACTTGGTGTGATTTCGGTAATTGGTTTCGATTTCAAATTCATATCCTTAGTACCTATAACAATGATTTTTATTGCCAAATATGGAGGATAGAAAAGTCCAACATAAAGCCACTGTTGTAGATAAGTCTAACATAAAGCCACTGTTGTAGATAAGTCTAAGAAAAATTGCATGTGAGGAGATATAGAAGTCGAACCATGAATCACATTCTATCCATAGAATTTGTGCTCTTTTCCTCTTTGCAAATTGCAAAACAAAGAAGATCTGAGAACAAAAAACAACAAAAAACAACAGAAAAAAACAAAAAACTTACAAAAAATTTATACCAATGCACTTTGCAAAGGCACCAAGAGCGGTTCTATGATTTCAAAAAATACCGCTAACCTCTACGTGACCAAGGTTACCCAACGTGCAACCATCAATATTCAATTTAAGCCATCCATTCTCTAGTTTTACATGTTGTGCTTAAAGAAGCATCTATGATATCCCACTTAATAGCCTCCATAACTGAATGAAGTGATCTTGTTTTGCCATGTTATGTTCAAAAAAATTCCGCAAATTAATATCCATAATCTATAATATTATAATGAGAGAGGAATAAGCACACCAGTCGTGTGACAATAGGGGTATGAGACAGGGCATCATACAAGATCATTGTTTGAGGAATCAGATTGACTCAGCCTGAATTGGTCATATAGGATTGGTATCAGCCTTGACCAATCCCAATTATTTGTCAATACCATATCGATCAATCAGTATGAATGAAAGATAAAATGGTAAAAGAAAAATGTCATTAAAATTGTAACTGAAAGTATTTTTGTCTGATCTGGGCCGGTCCGAATTAGGAACAGATTGGTATTGGCCTTGATTTATCTAAATCCAACTCCGATTCCGTGTTCTTAAATCATGTGTAAGAGGGGAAGGATCATTTCAAGGTGAGGGTGTCAATTGGTACGATATTCGAAATTCAATATTCGGTACAATATTTTTGCTTCTTTTTTTTTTTTTTTTCAATGTAATCAGTAATTTGATATTTTGAAATGAAAAAACGGATTAGCATTATTGACCCCATGATAAACCACTAACACATTCGGGCTCCGCGCAATGGGAAACAGGCCATTTAGTATAATTTTGATATTTTGGTATGGTTTCAGTATTTGATAAGGTGTCGATGATTTAATATAATTCGATATATTCTGAATAATTTTTATATACCTAGAAAAATCAATTTCTCATATCAAAACCATATCAAAGGAGAGTAATTGAGTATAATTTTGATACAGATATCAATATTTAATATGGGTACCAAAGTGATACCCTTTTAAAACAAGAGGGGGAGAAGAGAGAGATACAAGTGAACGGATCAGGTTCACATACGAGAACATTCTCGTATGTCCCTGGTCCATGGATTTAGAATCTATTAAATGAAGAGTGAGAAAATTGATTCTAAACCTACGGACCAGGATCGTTCTTGTATATTCTGGTACGTGAACTTGATCCGCTCTCGAGATACAATGGGTGTTTTTTAATATTTTATTTAAGGGCTAACTTTTAAATGTCATTCACATCAGTTATACCTTTTTTTATAAATCAAAAAGTCCCAAAAGATTAGCAGCCACTAATTAGAATCTTTGATTGTAATAACTAAAAAAATAACAAAAGGTTGGAATCTTCTATAGCAATAAATTGAGTAAACAAACTTTTAGAAAGTGGAGGGGAGGAGTGAACGCTGGAAATGGTCAATGTGCTGTTGTGGTGGTTATTGTTTCTTGCAAAATTCTCTGCAACAGATATGAAAGAAAGTGCAGAGAAGACAAATCACAATTAGGTATAAAGATAATGCAGAGAAGACAAATCATAATTAGGTATAAAGATAATGCAGAGAAGACAAATCACAATTAAGTATAGATTCTAGAATTAAATAGCAAAGTTATATTATTAATCTTAGGAGAAAAAAAAAAAGTAAAAATCCATGTATACTATATTATAATTATCAGAAATGAATATTTTTTGATCACGCGGGGTCAATGAGGGTGTGTACATGATATCAATAGGGTGAATATTTTGATGCAGGAATTGCGACTAGGGAGCATTCATTTCCTCTTTTATTAGTGGTCAAAATATTTTAATACAATGAGAGACTCACAATGAGAGACTCACACCGGATCTCTTTGTACCATAGACAATAAGCTACAACTACAACCTTCCTCATCAATCCCTCCCCCTTGTTTGCATAGAAGACTAATCACAATTAAGTGGAGAAAGACTTGAGAATAGTATTTTCAACTATTAAAACTACTTGCTAAGATCTTTCCTTAGATTTCAAAGTCAAGATCATGACTTCTTACGATATTGCAAGGTTATAAGCTTGTTTCATATCAAGATTTGTCTCCAAAACATTTGATGAATATTTCAGTGAAGTGGAGAAGTGAGAAAAATATTTCCAAGACTTTTCAAATTACATTTTTTGTTCTTCCTATATTTCAAAGTCTAAATCACTACCTCTCACAAGATTCTAAACTTATTTCCTCTTCTTTGATTTTTATCAATTTATTTTCTATTGTATTGAAGGTTTAAAAACTCAGAATTGGATATAAGATCGGTCTCCATCGATTCTGTTTCAATTTGTTTTAGAATTTGCTCAATCGGATTCAGTAACAAAGAATAGGGATTAATTGAAATCAACTGATCAAATCAATTAATTTTGTCAATTCCAATCCAATTTTTCAGGGAGGAGGTTAAGTATGCTGTTGGCTTTCTTGGAGTTAATGACTCAACCAATAAGACGGCTGGGATGGGAGGGACAAACGGGACTTTTTCAAGGAGAAGAGAAGAGAGATAGACATAAATCAGAGTATACTGCCAACATACCAAGCCTTTTCCCAATTTTTAAAATCCTGGGTGCAACCAATCTTGCCCATGATACAGCTGCCTATATATGCTTTTAGGTAGTGGCTGCATTTTTCATCACAAGAATTAAACCTTATGCTTTTGTTAGTGTTTTCTACAATCTTTAATGGATCTTTTGTTTTGTTTAGAAAACCATAAACTCCAAAAGCATTGGTGTGACTTCAAGGGGTGAAGGGAAGTTCTCTCATAAATTTTCTCAATAGAAAGCAGAGAAGATGCTTCCACTTTCATATTGAACTTCACAATGATAGAAATGTGTCCAAATGTCAGTCTAATCCATATCTATTATGGGCAATGGTAATCTCTAGGTTTTGATATGAAAATTTTCATGTCTAGAGATGGGAATGGACATCCGTTCATATGATTATCGCATTGTGTGTATCTAAGAATGGAGATTTTAAGGCACCAGTGCACGTGTAAGTACTACATGTATATTGAATTGGATTATACAAGAATTCCGCACGTCAGATTTTTTTGTTTCATTTAAAACAAAATTCTCTTCAATAATGTATGGTGGTCGGTTCATAGACGTGTGAGGTCTTTATTGATGTGGTTATGCATTATAGGTTTTGGCACACTACTAGTTGATATGTCCTTCACCAATATATTAGTGTATTTGATTCAAGGTGTTTGGTCGTGTTTGGAAGAGATGTCCAACATAGAATACATTGCCTTAATTGGAAGACTATCAAACTGAGAATATCTATAATTGATTAGACATTGTTGGGGATTGGATTCCATCCATCTCCTTCAGCACGAGACCTGAAAGGGGAAAGATAAAAAAAAATAGAAGAGCGGGTTGGAGCTTTGCTCTAGCAAGGACTCTCTGATGCCTAATTAGTGATTGCAACAGATGTGAATTCTAAGAGCAACCGAGAGAAGAAATATTAGAGAAAGAGAGTTTATCCGACACCTAGGCCTATTGGTCGCTCAGATGTCTAATTAGTGATTGCAACAGTAGTAGGAATTTCGTGCTACCATTGGTGTTTCTTAGGTAGCTATTAAAGGAATGATATCTTAACCGCCTAATTATGATGTTCTTACAAAGTGTGCTTCTCGTGAGAATCCTTTTACAAATGCCATGATATGATTGGATGGGCTTATAAGGGGTATTAATAGGCTGAGTGGTTACACGTATAACACACTCAAATCCTGATCCAATATTTTAAAAATATTGGATTGACTGGTGGGTGATTGGATCCAACATGGAAAGCCATATCACCTATATTCTCTAAATATGTTTTAAGACAGTTAGTTGAGATAAGGGAGAAAAAAATTTGGAAATCAAGCTCTTTCTAGAGAGGTGATCGATGTTGTGGCCTGACATTGACAGGAACGGCTTGCTACCCTCCATCTGTGCACTACTTCTAAGTTCTAATTATTAGACTCATTTCCATTTTCATCAAATCTGTGCCCAATTTTATAAAGAACTATACATTCAATCATATAACATCCATTTATACATTATCAATTAATCAAACTCTTATAAATAATAGGGAGAGGGATAGGTATACCATCGATATCAAGTATGCTAGCGGATAGCACCAATAGGAACACATGATGGAGTATCATTCAGAAAAGATATGAGGGTCATTGCGAAAAAAAGGAAGAGAGAGATAGACACAAGGATGCTAGCATACTTGATATTGACGGCATACCCAACATTTTCCCATAATTAATAATAATAATAAAGGGAAATTATTTTCGTAACAAAGGTTTGTTACTTATCCAAACCTAACAAGACACTACTTACCCTCTAAAAACTACAGTATATGATACAACTGAGAATAACAAAGGTTTTTTGTCTACCCCTGAGTGTTATATTCTTATGTGTGTTTATGTGTGGATGGTAGATTAGAATGGATTTTGGAATTTTATGATGTATAGGAATAGACACAGATAAACAAAATGGATGTTTTCTCATGTGTTTAGACAATAATTCTGAACACATGAGAAAACAGAGTGTGCTAGCAAACCAGTGTTCCAATTGGGAGGTTTATTCTAGGATGGCTTGCTGGAAAGTTGGACGATGAAAAGGGTGATGTTATCTGATAGAAGTTAGCAAGGTCAAACTCCCTCTGAGTCTCTGACCGATTCACCTTGGTTAATACTGGTTTTAGGCTAATACAGATATTGTTTAGGCTATCTGCATATTTTGTATTGGAACAGTGAGAAAAATGCAAACCGAGGGAGAGTGTTACTAGTTTGTTTAGGCTAGACCCTGGACCATTGGAAAAGATCTTTTCACACAAACTTCTATTAGTTTAGGAGTACTTCCTAAGAAATTGAAGGCCAGATAAGCACACTTGCTGTCTTTTTTATATTAATTACTGGATAATTAGAGGGCACCATAGATTCCTTTAAAATTCTGGATTTAAAAAACCAATCTATGAAGCATAACTTTGGTTTTGGAAAGATTTGCTTTGAGTCATAAACTAAAAAACTTGTGACATCACTTGTATGTATTTCTTAGAAAAGGAATAAAGTGATTTGTTTTAACCACAAATATTCAGGTTCATGGAACTCCTGGCAAGGTTGAATGGAGAGAGATGCATAATATGTGTAGAACATTGGCAAAAGATTCCTTGAGGGAGAATGAACAACTGTAGAGGAGGTGGACAAGTAAGCAAATAAGATGAAAGGAATTATGTAGGGGCAATGAGGAAAACAACAACTCATAGTTTAGAAATTTGCTCTTGAAAGGCCAAGATAATGGTTGTTTTCATGATTTTCCCCTCTCTGGGAGTTGGAGTTCTCCTAGATAATCTACTTGGATATAGACTTGCTTTATGGCATGAGTTCAAAATAGAATGTGTCATATGATCCACTTAGACTAGTTGAATTTTCTTTTGTCTAATTTTCTAAATTCTAATGGCATGAATTCAAAATAGAATGTGTCATATGATCCACTTAGATTGGTATTTCAATGTTTTCTCCAAGTTTTGAGGTCTCAGTTTTAATTAGGCCTAAAACCAAGATATGGCAAGATCTTGTATTTTTTATTAGTACAACTTGGGATGGGTTTTGGTAGCCATAAGGCCAAGTTAACCCTTGAATCTTGTCATCAAGCCTATTTTAGGCTTTCTAAACAGTGGAAACATTAGAATTTTAAAAATTACATTCAAAATGGTACTTTGCCATCGAATCTTAGGTTGTTGATCTAGTGTAAGTGAGCTCTATCCTAGGCTATTCAACTCTAGGTTGGTAGTTCTTGAAATTTTTTTTTCTTTTTTGTTTGATTTACCTACAAGTGTCCTTGAGAATAAATGGAACCCCAAAAGTTGATGTTAAAGTGCAATCTTCAATCTTTAAAGATTAATATTGATGTTGAGGCGGTCCGGGTGAGATTTGGCAAAGAGAATCACCAAAAACCTTGGTTGGGAATTTTATTTTTTTTTCCTGAGGTGGATAGGAGAGATTTTGGCAAAATGGTGAGATCATAAGTCATGAGTCGAACCTAGGAGCAGCATTGGCTAAGGATTCGCACTGGTAAGTGGAGCCGAGTAGGGTCCTTATAAAATAGGTCTCGGGTCGAACCAAAATCGAGACATGAACGTGAGATCTTTGTATAATCTCAGTATTTTCATCAAATGCTTTTGGGAATGGGACAAGACGCAATTATATGTAAGTGTCAAGGTACACTTGTGGTCTAATTTAAATATCACTAGTATGCCGTAAACGACCATAGTATCATATTTTTTAATAATATAATCAAGATTGACAAATAAGATAAAATTATCATAATTTCGTCAACATTTCTATCACTTGACCTAATTTCTATAAATTTGATACAGAAGTCCAGATTGCACATTAATACGCCTAAATTCTATTCAATTTGACCATAATTGATCCACACTATAATACAAAAACCTAGGTTTGCAAATCAAAACTTGATGACTCACCAATCCTATATCGGTGATACAAAACCACCTCATTAGAGGTGGAGCGGGGTGAGTCTCTATCCAACCCACCCCATTGCCATTCCTAAGATTGGTAGGAAACCTCTAATTACCCTTCAAAGTTGTGATTTTTTCTTTCAAGCCATTTACGTTGGGAGATTGAAATAGGCCATTGCCATGGGCTTAAGCTTTAAGGGGTTGATCCTTTTTTTGGTAAGCAAATTAGCTTCCCAAATTTGATCCGATTATAGCCCATGGTGAGAGAGAAGGAGAGAGTCAACGGATTTTGATTTCATATAAAACTGGTACAGAGAGGAAAACTGAAGAGGATTAGCACTAATACCCAAATTTCATCCGGTTATGGCCCATGGTGAGAGAGAGAGAGTCAACCGATTTTGATTTCATAGAAAACCGGGAGAGAGAGAGGACAGAAAGGCAGGTTTAAGAAATAAGATGAAATGACTAAAATGCCTTTACAATTCCAATTGTGGATTTTTTTTTTATTTTAATTTATAAAAAGTGAAATACCTAGTTTACCCCATTTAATTCATTCTTTAATAAGTATTTTCATGATAATTTGGTCTTTTATCATTTTGTTATTTTACCAAACATAACCAACCCTTGTTAGGTTAATAACTTCCCTAATAATAATATTAATAATAATAATAAAACTCTTATGCACAAGTCAATAAAATCTGTTGAAATTAAAAAGATTATTTGAGTAATCCACTATTTCAGATATGTCATAGGTTGATGTGTCATTTTGATGTTAGATGGATGGGGCCTTCTAAGTTTGGATTGGAGGAATTATTGCATTCCTAGATAGAATGATCATGCTAATAAATAATGAATCAAATTCTATACTTTAATAACGATGAATTACATATCATCACAAATATTAGGATAGCCTAATGGTAGTAGCTTCGGCTTGTGGAGCCAGCACCTAAGGGAAGAGGTTGTAGGATCGAACCGTGTCGTACTCATTGTGTGAGTGTGTGTGTATTTTCTTATTCTATTCTATACTTACCCGTGGGTTGCCCAGATGCTTAGGCAAACTGGGGATTGTGTGGATTAGGCCGATTTAAGTGGAGATCTGTCATTCTAGTTCAAACAACTGCAATTGCAACTTTGAACTTTAATGGAGATTTACACTTACACAATAATGGGCCAGAATGTGTGAACTACGTATGGTGAAGGGAGGATCTAAGTCTCCAAATAATATAGATCACCTCTAGCATCCTATAATAGTTATGAGGTAGAGTTCAAGTTAAAGAGACGTTGTACAATATCTCTCGTGACATAATAAGGACTTTATGTTATAGATTAATCCTATAGTCTCCCACTTGGACTATTTGACCATAATATCACTCAAGACAAAGATACTTAGATTCCAATAAGCATGCTATCATTGGTTGTACAACATAAATCTTGAGTGAATAATCTTATTAATGTAAATCATGGCGGTCATTAGTCATTTATAACACATTCCCTTGCACAATTACTACCCCCAATAATTCCATGTTAATTAGTGCATAAAAGAGATAGACAAAACATAATGATCTAAAACAATAATATCTCTCATATCAAGATAAATGTGCATATAAATATTGAGTTGAGAAATATTCAGAAACTTTTACCAAAAAAAAATGAGAAATATTCAGAAACATCAATCAAATAAGAAAGTGTCTATTACAATATGACCAATACATTAAACTCTGAGAAGACGATATAAATAAATAAGATTTGTAAAGAGTTTAGGCGTTAATGCATTTGTCAATGGAATTTAATTTGCATCACTAAAAGCTTTCAAGTTTAACAACAAAATAAGTTTCTTACTAAAAGCTTTTCAATTGTAGACTAACTACAAGAATGTTGGGCATATGAAACAGAAACGGCGGGGCACTGAACTGTGTTAGAACAGTGACATCTAGGCATAATTGAAGAGTTGTTATTGTTAGCAAAATTTTGTCCTTGTGGGAACCAACGCATTCTCACAAATGTGAGTTTAAAAAGCATTTAGGATGAGGTGGATTGAGTGAAAATAATTAAGGTAAAGTGGCATAAATAATAAAAAATTTAGAAACCTGATTTTACAATCATCAACTTAATGTATTTTTCAATGATTCGATCTTTCTCAGTGGCTGAATCTGTTGAAGCTCAAATCACAAGTATTGTGGCCGTTCAAGTCCTCTTCCCTTTGTATTTTGAATCAAGTCAATCAAAATTTTATGAAAGAGATGGCTTGAACACTATCTGGTGCACAAAATTTTTAGAATTCTTGTTTTGCATCTGGTGTGTCTTTAGGACATTTGTAGGTGTCTTAATGGCAGATTTTGGAATAGTTCAAATCATTATCATATTATCATATTATTATATAAAAACATGTACTCATGCTTTGTGGTTAATCTTTTTTTAAACTATTTTATCATTATTTTTTATTTAAATACATTATCTTTTACATTATTAATTTTCTTTATCTTTCTTATTTTCCTTATTTTTTTGGTACCCTTGTTTTGTTTTTTTATAATTAAATATTTTTCTAAAAATTTAGTTTCTTTGTTGGTGTAAAATCTCATGCCCCCTTTTACAAAATAATAATAATAATAATAATAATAATAATAATAATAATAATAATATCTCACATCTCCTTTTTTTACACTTTCCCTCACTTGCCTTTTCCACCCTTTCGACCTAGGAAAAATCACACGTCCTCCTCTCTCTCTCTCTCTCTCTCTCTCTCTCTCTCTCTCTCTCTCTCTCTCTCTCTCTCTCTCTCTCTCTCTCCTTTCAAACGCTTCCTCTCCTCTCCCACATTCTTATTTTTCTACTTTTGGTAAGACTCCTCTCTTACGTTCCACTTTCTTTTTGTGAGATATCTTTTATATATATATATATATATATATATTTTCTCTCTTTATTTTTTATCTCTCCATCTATCTCTCATCGATCTATATCTTTCTATATTCCCTCCCTCCCCCAATTACTTTCCTAATTAATCCTTACCCAATAAAAAATTTCCTTTCCTAATTTCGTTTGGTTACCTTATTAATAAAAACTCTTTAAAAATCTTATTTTCAAACTTTTATCCTTTTTTTACACTCTCTCACTTTCCTTTTTCCGCCCCTTCTACCTAGGAAAACTCACATGTACTCCTCTCTCTCTCTCTTTCTCTCCACTTTCCATTTCCTTTCAAACACTTCCCCTCCTCTCCCAAGTTCTTATATTTTACTTTTGATAAGACTCCTCTCTCACATTCGGCGTTCCACTCTCTTTTTGTGAAATATATTTTTTTTATATATTTTCTCTCTTTATTCATTATCTCTTCATCTATCTCTCCTCCATCTATATCTTTCTATATTCCCTCCCTCCCCAATTACTAATTTCCTAATTAACCCTTACATAATAAAAAAAAATTCCTTTCCTAATTTCTTTTAGTTGCCTTATTAATAAAAACTCTTTAAAATTTTTATTTTCAAACTTTTATTACAATATTGCTGCAACTAAGAGAATTAGGGTGAAACGAAACATGGTGTTGAGAGGCTTGGAAGGACTCAAGCAGTTGTGAGCTCTTAGGCAATATAGTTTTTTAATAGTTGTCTGGGTCTAGGTGGTTGAGTGATTTAGTTTATTTAATCTGTTGTACTTCACCACTGCTTAATGTTCTTTTGATCTTTTGAAGATGGAATCGAAGCTCTAGCAAGAATAGAAGCTATCGGGATTCGAATTTTTCCCCTCCTCGGATTATGTTCTCTTACAATCCCACAAACATTGTGTTTCTCAAGAATGTTATGTAATTGACCTTTTTACTAATCCTATGATCATTAGTGCTTGTTAAGTTTGGGAAAACTCAGTTCATACTCTATATCTATACAAACTTGCTCTTAACTTGTACTTTTCCTAGCATTTGTTGGAAATCTTTCAATCTTCAAATAAGCTTCCTAACTCCCTTTCTCCACAATTTTCTTCGTTATAGCTCTTTCTCTTCAAGTCTAAGGTCACATGTGCATTTTTGCTATATATATATATATATATATATATATACACTAATAAAAATACACGTGCAAATGCATGTGGGGTAGTCTCCTTCAAGCTTCCTTCTCTCTACTAATGAGCGCATACATTTTACTATGCTATCATCAATCACCTGGTACTTCTTTTAGTCCCATCTCACCATCCTCTGAGAGAGAGAGAGAGAGAGAGAGAGAGAGAGAGTAAAAATAGTTGGTAATTGTTGTTGTAATATTACTTCATTCTGTTCCGTAGAACTTTGGGTCTAATGAAGATTATTTTTGTTTTTCACTGTGTGGGAAATACAATTTCTGCCTATGGTTCACTAATGGAAGGGTCCCATATATGTGAACAAGACAAAATACTTCAGGTTCAAAAAATAAGAATATCCAGAAATACAACAATTCTCCTTCATATTCCTCAACAAGTTTTAGTTAGTAAGAACATTTGACAATGACATAATGGATCATGTAACTCCAATCCTTTGCTTGGTCATCAGTGTGATTGTGCCCAGCTTCTTAATCCTTATACAAAAAATAAGAAATGCATTAGTTTCACTAATCACTTGCTGCATTCCCGATGTGTATAGTATATATCATATGAAAATTAATTGCTTAAAAAAAAAAAAAAAAAAAAAACTAAGAGAATGAATTCAGAGCTACAACTTGGTTGGACCCAAGGAGTAATTCGTATTTTGAGGTACAAGAATTCATCTTCTCCTACAACCCCTTTATTTATTTATTTATTTTTTTTTTGAGTTGGTTTTTATTTTGGGGGGGGGGGGGGGGGGGAGAGGGTTGCTTATTGAATTGACACCAGAGCAAGATAAACATTCATCTTATTGTAAGATCCTGGTCTTGTTGGTCACTAAGGTTTCTATTTTTACTTTTCAAGTAATAAACAGAAAAGGTACCCCTATGAAACATGTTAGATCAAGAGGATACAATCATCCAAGAATGTGAATAACCAAAATATACCGCAAAAAAAATTGATTTATCCCAAACATCATCTAGAACCAACAATGGTGGCTCTGGCTTTCTCTCCTCCAAAAGGTAATGAAATTGTTTAATTGCATTTTCTTCACTTAGGCCGAACTCTCTAAAGTGGGCATCCTTGAAACAATTACAAATAATATTTTATCCTTGAATATACCTGTAACAAACAGAGTATAGAAAAGTTGAAATGTTGTTAGGAGAAAATGACAAAGAATAGAGTTTGCACTAAGTTAGTAGGAAATGTTATCTTCCTTTGTCAGGACAACACCCAAAATGATTCCGTCTGCCATTTTCTGTTTTCCTCTGTTTTACAGACTCGTCCCTCTTATGATTCCAAATCCTAAACTCAGCAATTTCAAATCTATCCCAGATAGATAGAATCTCTTCCATTGGACTTGCAGAGATTGTATTTATATAAAGTGAAGAGAGAGAGAGAGAGAGAGAGAGAGAGAGAGCATAAAATCTCCAAATAATGGTTCCACGTCTTTTTTTTAATGAAGAGAGAAAGAAACCTAATAATTACTTCCCTTACTCCCTCACCACCCTCCATAACTCTCTCTCTCTCTCTCTCTCTCTCTCTCCATATTCATATTTAATATTGTAAATCTCTCCATAATTATCTTGTAAAGGGGTAGGTTAAAAAAAATCTTTAATAATTAGTTAGGAATCAAATCGTGGGATCATTATTTGGGGATTTTATTATTATGCCGTTACAAAAAATAAAAATAATAAAACATGGAGCACAAAGGTGGGGGAGAAAAAATAGGGAGATTTAAGGAGGTAATTATGGAGAGATTTACAAAATTATATATGGATGGAGAGAGAGAGATATTTAAGGAGGAGCAAAGGATATGATTCCTAATTATTATTATTATTATTATTATTATTATTATTATTATTATTAAACCACCCCTTACTGTGTGTTATTATGTGCCCATGATTTGATTCCTAGTTATTAGGGTTTATTTCCTTTAAAACCTCTCTATCCCCAAATAAATTTGTTTCTCCAAAGTTGGGGGTAGCCATGAAGTGAGGTGGCAAGCTGAATTAAGGCTTTCA
The DNA here is from genome assembly GCF_013358625.1 of Macadamia integrifolia. Taxonomy (NCBI): domain Eukaryota; kingdom Viridiplantae; phylum Streptophyta; class Magnoliopsida; order Proteales; family Proteaceae; genus Macadamia; species Macadamia integrifolia. Next base: position 218,558 of record NW_024868480.1, read on the forward strand.
CAATAACAATTTTGTCTCCAACATTTGGGGGTTTCTAGGAATGTTAACATGGAATTTAAATATTTAGTTAACATTGAGAGAGAGAGAGAGAGAGAGAGAGAGAGAGAGAGTTTTTCTTCATCTTCCATTTTGAGGGTCTTTTTGGTCATTTGGAATTTTTTAATTATAGAGATTTAAATATATATATATATATATATATATATATAGAGAGAGAGAGAGAGAGAGAGAGAGAGAGAGAGAGAGAGAGAGAGAGAGAAAAAATAGTTGGTAATTCTTGTTGTAATAT